>NC_083586.1:755000-757500 GCF_027579695.1 Neoarius graeffei
CAACCTCTCGCCAGACGGTTCTATGGGTTGCCATAGAATTTCATTGATTTTAACAAAATTCAAAATTGCGGAAAATCCTCAAGGCAGAATATGACGTGATATGGTGTGATGGATTCGGCTTGACCCATGGATTCCAGAGATAGTTGAATTTTGTTTCTATCCAAAACGCATCATGAGATAAGAGCCAAAAGACATGTTTCCTATTTATAGCGCCCCCTAGCAGCCAATTTGTTCCAAATTTTTTGTGGAGCTTTGTGAAGGGGTGCGGCATAAGGGCTCCAAGTTTCGTCAAGATATCCCAAAGGGCCGCCGAGATATGAGTGCATTTCCTTTTTTGCGTCCGCGCAGCCAAATTTGATTGGCTGCCACGGCCAAACGCTTAGGAAATTCAAAACACTGGGTATAACTTTTGTGCAGGTTCGTCCACTTATGCTATCTTCCAAGTTTGGGAGAAATTGGTCAAAAATTGAGGGAGGAGTAGCATTTTAATTGATTTTCACAAAATTCAAAATGGCGGGAAAACTATATGGGCGGAAAATGACGTCATGGGGTGCTTTGGATTCGTCTTGGCCCAAGGATTCCAGGGATACCAAGTTTTTCAAAATCAGACCAACGGTTCAAAAGTTACAAGCAGAAATGTACCTGCTACTTTGACCTGTTGGTGGCGCTAGAGGGTTTGAGGTAGAGGCATGAAATTTGCTGAGAGTAATGATGAGACTGTCTAGAATCTGTGTGCCAAATTTCACAACTTTTTACCAGACGGTTCTATGGGCTGCCATAGACTTGCAGAGGCGGAAGTGGACTGAATAATAATAATAATAATAAATATAGCTGCAAGCAGCAATGTGGGGGCCAAGCAACTTATGAGCCTAGTCGGAAGGCCAGCAGAATGCACTTGGGCCAGGTAATGCCCTTGTGCAGCTTAGTCCAAAGTTGCTATCTACCAAGTTTGGGAGAAATTGGTGAAAAATTGAGGGAGGAGAAGCATTTTAATTGATTTTTTCAAAATTCAAAATGGCGGAAAATAGTAAAGGCTAAATATGACGTCATAGGCTGCGATGGATTCGGCTTGAGCCAAGGATTCCAGAGATAGTGGAATTTTGTTTCTAGCCCAAACAGATCATGAGATATGAGCCAAAAGTAATTTTTCCTAGTTATAGCGCCCCCTAGCTGCCAAGTTGTTCCAAGTTTTTTGGGGACCTTTCTGGTGGCGTCTGGCAAAAGGCCACCAAGTTTCATTAAGATCTGCCAAAGGGCGGCCGAGATGTGAGCACACATCCTCTTTTGCGTCTGAGGAGCCAAATTTGATTGGCTGCCACTGCCAAACGCTTATGAAATTCATAAATCCGTGTAAGATTCTTGTGCAGCTTCGTCCACAGTTACTATGTACCAAGGTTGGGAGAAATTGGTCAAAAACTGAGGGAGAAGAAGCATTTTAATAGATTTTCACATAATTCAAAATGGCGGAAAATCTACCAGGTGCAATATGACGAGACAGGGCGCGTTGGATTCGATGTCTCCAAGGCATTCCAGAGATCCTAAAATTTTGACGATCAGACGTATGGTTCAAAAGTAACAAGCAGAAATGTACCTGCGAATTTGACCTGTTGGTGGCGCTAGAGAGTTTGAGGTGGTGAGTTCAAACTTGGCGACAAGACCCTTGAGGGAGCGTAGAATCAGGCTGCCAAATTTGAAAACCTCTAGTCATATGGTTCTATGGGTTGCCATCGAATTTCATTGATTTTAACAAAATTCAAAATGGTGGAAAAACCTCAAGTCAGAATATGACGTCATAGGGTGCGATGGATTCGTCTTGACGCATGGATTCCAGAGATAATGGAATTTTGTTTCTACCCAAAACGCATCATGAGATATGAGCCAAAAGACATTTTTCCCAGTTATAGCGCCCCCTAGCAGCCAATTTGTTCCAAATTTTTTGCTGCCCTTTGGAGAGGCGTGGTGCATAATGCCACCAAGTTTCGTTAAGATACGCCAAAGGGTGGCCGAGAAATGAGCACACATCCTGTTTTGCATCTGCCTTCCAATTTTGATTGGCTGCCACGGCTAAACGCTTAGGAAATTCTAAAAACCGGGTAAGTTTTTTATGCAGCTTAGTCCCCAGTTGCGATCTACCAAGATTGGGAGAAATTCTTCAAAAATTGAGGGAGGAGAAGCATTTTAATTGATTTTCACATAATTCAAAATGGCGGAAAATCTACTGGGTGGAATATGACGACACAGGGCGCGTTGGATTCCTTTTGAGCCAAGCATCCCAGCGATACTAAGAATTTGATGATCAGACATAATGTTCAAAAGTAACAAGCAGAAATGTACCTGTGATTTTGACCTGTTGGTGGCGCTAGAGAGTTTGAGGTGTTGAGTTGAAATTTGGTGACATGATCCTTGAGGCAGCCTAGAATCAGTGTGCCAAGTTTAAAAACCTCTAGTCAGACGGTTCTATGCGTTGCCATAGAATTTCATTGATTTTAACAAAATTCAA
>NC_083586.1:765000-767500 GCF_027579695.1 Neoarius graeffei
GAGTTTGACCTGTTGGTGGCGCTAGAGGGTTTGAGGTAGAGGCCTGAAATTTGCTGAGAGTAATGTTGAGACTGTCTAGAATCAGTGTGCCAAATTTCACAACTTTTTACCAGACGGTTCTATGGGCTGCCATAGACTTGCAGAGGCGGAAGTGGACTGAATAATAATAATAAATATAGCTGCAAGCAGCAATGAGGGGGCCAAGCAGCCTATGAGCCTAGTCGTCAGGCTCGCAGAATGCATTTGGGCCAGACAGATGGTCACGAGCACACACAAGAAGTTTCATGTCGATATACCATCGTTTGACTGAGATACAAGGTCATTTGTTGTTCGGCGGCTTCATCATCAAATTCGATTGACTGTGATGGCTGAAATTACTTCAAGTGTACTTGGTGTGTATGTGTGTGTGTGTGTGTGTGTGTGTGCTAGAAGACTGCTGACATATGAGCTCAATGACATATGAGCCAAAATATATTTTGTATAGTTATAGCGCCCCCTAATGGCCAATGTGCACCAAATTTGGTAGGAGAGCTTGCGGAGGGGTGGGGCATAATCCCACCAAGGTTGGTTAAGAAATGTCAAAGGGCTGCCGAGATATGAGCTCACATCCTGTTTGACATCTTCGCAGCTGAGTTTCATTGGCTGCTGCGGCCAAACAGTTTAAACATTTCAAAAGACTGAGGATAAATTTTGTGCGGCTTGGTGCAATGATGCTATCAACCAAGTCTGGGCAAATTTGGTCAAAAATTGAGGGAGGAGTAGCAATTTACATGATTTTAACAAATTTCAAAATGGCGGAAAATCTACCAGGTGCAATATGACGAGATAGGATAGGTTGGATTCGGTTTGACCGATGGATTCCAGCAATACTAAGATTTTGACAATCAGCCGTACGGTTCAAAAGTAACAAGCAGAAATGTACTTCCAACTTTGTCCTGTTGGTGGCGCTAGAGAGTTTGAGGCGGTGAGTTGAAATTTGCTGACAAGAACCTTGAGCGAGCCTAGAATCAGTGTGCCAAATTTCTCAACCTCTCGTCTGACGGTTCTATGGGTTGCCATAGAATTTCATTGATTTTAACAAAATTCAAAATGGCGGAAAATCCTCAAGGCTGAATATGACGTGATAGGGTGCGATGGATTCGGCTTGAACCAAGGATTCCAGAGATCGTGGAATTTTGTTTTTAGCCCAAACGCATCATGAGATATGAGCCAAAATTCATTTTTGCTAGTTATAGCGCCCCCTAGCGGCCAAGTTGGTCCACGTTTTTTGGGGACCTTTCTGGTGGTGTCTGTCATAATGCCACCAAGTTTCGTTAAGATCTGCCAAAGGGCGGCCGAGATGTGAGCACACATCCTCTTTCGCGTCTGTGCAGCCAAATTTGATTGGCTGCCACAGCCAAACGCTTATGAAATTCGAAAATCCGTGTAAGATTCTTGTGCAGTTTCCTCCACCGTTGCTATGGACCAAATTTGGGAGAAAATGGTCAAAAACTGAGGGAGGAGTAGCATTTTAATTGATTTTCACATAATTCAAAATGGCGGAAAATCTACCAGGTGCAATATGACGAAACAGGGCGCGTTGGATTCATTTTGACCCAAGCATTCCAGAGATACTAAGAATTTGATGATCAGACGTATGGTTCAAAAGTAACAACCAGAAATGTACCTGCGAATTTGACCTGTTGGTGGCGCTAGAGAGTTTGAGGTGGTGAGTTGAAATTTGGTCACAAGACCCTTGAGGGTGCCTAGAATCAGTCTGCCAAATTTGAAAACCTCTAGTCATACGGTTCTATGGGTTGCCATCGAATTTCTTTGATTTTAACAAAATTCAAAATGGCGGAAAATCCTCAAGTCAGAATATGACGGCATAGGGTGCGATGCATTCGTCTTGACCCATGGATTCCAGAGATAGTGGAATTTTGTTTCTACCCAAAACGCATCATGAGATATGAGCCAAAAGACATTTTTCCTAGTTATAGCGCCCCCTAGCAGCCAATTTGTTCCAAATTTTTTGTTGCCCTTTGGGGAGGGGTGCTGCATAAAGCCACCAAGTTTCGTTAAGATAGGCCAAAGGGTGGCCGAGAAATGAGCACACTTCCTGTTTTGCATCTGCAAGCCAAATTTGATTGGCTGCCACAGCCAAACGCTTAGGAAATTCTAATTACCGGGTAAGATTCTTGTGCAGATTAGTCCCCAGTTGCCATCTACCAAGCTTGGGAGAAATTGTTCAAAAATTGAGGGAGGAGAAGCATTTTAATTGATTTTCACATAATTCAAAATGGCGGAAAATCTACTGGGTGGAATATGACGAGACAGGGCGCGTTGGAGTCGCTGTGACACAAGCATTCCAGCGATACTAAGATTTTGATGATCAGACGTATGGTTCAAAAGTAACAAGCAGAAATGTACCTGCAACTTTGACCTGTTGGTGGCGCTAGAGAGTTTGAGGTGGTGAGTTGAAATTTGGTGACAAGATCCTTGAGGCAGCCTAGAATCAGTT
>NC_083586.1:772500-780000 GCF_027579695.1 Neoarius graeffei
CCAAATTTGATTGGCTGCCACGGCCAAACGCTTATGAAATTCATAAATCCGTGTAAGATTCTTGTGCAGCTTCGTCCACAGTTACTATGTACCAAGCTTGGGAGAAATTGGTCAAAAACTGAGGGAGAAGAAGCATTTTAATAGATTTTCACATAATTCAAAATGGCGGAAAATCTACCAGGTGCAATATGACGAGACAGGGCGCGTTGGATTCGATGTCACCAAGGCATTCCAGAGATCCTAAGATTTTGACGATCAGACGTATGGTTCAAAAGTAACAACCAGAAATGTACCTGCGAATTTGACCTGTTGGTGGCGCTAGAGAGTTTGAGGTGGTGAGTTGAAACTTGGCGACAAGACCCTTGAGGGAGCGTAGAATCAGGCTGCCAAATTTGAAAACCTCTAGTCATATGGTTCTATGGGTTGCCATCGAATTTCATTGATTTTAACAAAATTCAAAATGGTGCAAAAACCTCAAGTCAGAATATGACGTCATAGGGTGCGATGGATTCGTCTTGACACATGGATTCCAGAGATAATGGAATTTTGTTTCTACCCAAAACGCATCATGAGATATGAGCCAAAAGAAATTTTTCAGAGTTATAGCGCCCCCTAGCAGCCAATATGTTCCAAATTTTTTGCTGCCCTTTGGGGAGGCGTGGTGCATAATGCCACCAAGTTTCGTTAAGATACGCCAAAGGGTGGCCGAGAAATGAGCACACTTCCTGTTTTGCATCTGCCTTCCAATTTTGATTGGCTGCCACGGCCAAACGCTTAGGAAATTCTAAAAACCGGGTAAGTTTTTTATGCAGCTTAGTCCCCAGTTGCCATCTATCACGTTGGGGAGAAATTCTTCAAAAATTGAGGGAGGAGAAACATTTTAATTGATTTTCACATAATTCAAAATGGCGGAAAATCTACTGGGTGGAATATGACGAGACAGGGCGGGTTGGATTCCGTTTGAGCCAACCATCCCACCGATACTAAGAAATTGATGATCAGACGTAGTGTTCAAAAGTAACAAGCAGAAATGTCCCTGTCATTTTGACCTGTTGGTGGCACTAGAGAGTTTGAGGTGTTGAGTTGAAATTTGGTGACATGATCCTTGAGGCAGCCTAGAATCAGTGTGCCAAGTTTAAAAACCTCTAGTCAGACGGTTCTATGCGTTGCCATAGAATTTCATTGATTTTAACAAAATTCAAAATGGCGGAAAATCCTCAAGGCAGAATATGACGTCATAGGTTGCGATGGATTCGTCTTCAGCCAAGAATTCCTGGCGTAGTGGAATTTTGTTTCTAGGCCAAATGCATCATGAGATATGAGCCAAAAGACATTTTTCCTAGTTATAGCGCCCCCTAGCGGCCAATTTGTTCCACCTTTTTTGTGGCCCTTTGAGAAGGGGTAGCGCATAATCCCACCAAGTTTCGTCAAGATAGGCCAAAGGGCCGCCGAGATATGAGCACACTTCCTGTTTCGCGTCTTCGCAGCCAAATTTGATTGGCTGCCACAGCCAAACGCTTGTGAAATTCAAATCCCCGGGTATAACTTTTGTGCAGGTTGGTCCACTTATGCTATCTTCCAAGTTTGGGAGAAATTGGTAAAAAATTGAGGGAGTTGAAACATTTTAATTGATTTTCACAAAATTCAAAATGGCGGGAATAATATATGGGCGCAAATGACGTCATGGGGTGCGTTGGATTCGTCTTGGCCCAAGGATTCCACCGATACCAAGTTTTTGAAAATCAGACCAACGGTTCAAAAGTTACAAGCAGAAATGTACATGGGATTTTGACCTGTTGGTGGCGCTAACGGGTTTGAGGTAGATGCCTGAAATTTGCTGAGAGGAATGTTGAGAGTGTCTAGAATCAGTGTGCCAAATTTCACAACTTTTTACCAGACGGTTCTATGGGCTGCCATAGACTTGCAGAGGCGGAAGTGGACTGAATAATAATAATAATAATAATAATAATAATAATAATAATAATAATAATAAACAATAGAATCACTATGGGTGCCTTCGCAGCTTCGCTGCTTGGCCCCCAATAATAAATATAGCTGCAAGCAGCAATGTGGGGGCCACGCAGCATATGGGCCGAGTCGTAAGGCCAGCAGAATGCACTTGGGCCAGGTAATGCCCTTGTGGAGCTTAGTCCAAAGTTGCTATCTACCAAGTTTGGGAGAAATTGGTGAAAAATTGAGGGAGGAGAAGCATTTTAATTGATTTTTACAAAATTCAAAATGGCGGAAAATCCTAAAGGGTGAATATGACGTGATAGGGTGCGATGGATTCGGCTTGAGCCAAGGATTCCAGAGCTAGTGGAATTTTGTTTCTAGCCCAAACGTATCATGAGATATGAGCCAAAATTCCTTTTTGCTAGTTATAGCGCCCCCTAGCGGCCAAGTTGGTCCAAGTTTTTTGGGGACCTTTCTGGTTGTGTCTAGCATAATGCCACCAAGTTTCGTTAAGATCTGCCAAAGTGCGGCCGAGATGTGAGCACACATCCTCTTTCGCGTCTGTGCAGCCAAATTTGATTGGCTGCCACGGCCAAACGCTTATGAAATTCGAAAATCCGTGTAAGATTCTTGTGCAGCTTCATCCACAGTTGCTATGGACCAAATTTGGGAGAAAATGGTCAAAAACTGAGGGAGGAGTAGCATTTTAATTGATTTTCACATAATTCAAAATGGCGGAAAATCTACCAGGTGCAATATGACGAAACAGGGCGCGTTGGATTCATTTTGACGGAAGCATTCCAGAAAGACTAAGATTTTGACGATCAGACGTATGTTCCAAAAGTAACAACCAGAAATGTACCTGCGAATTTGACCTGTTGGTGGCGCTAGAGAGTTTGAGGTGGTGAGTTGAAATTTGGTGACAAGACCCTTGAGGGAGCCTAGAATCAGTCTGAAAAATTTGAAAACCTCTAGTCATACGGTTCTATGGGTTGCCATCTAATTTCATTGATTTTAACAAATTTCAAAATGGCGGAAAATCCTCAAGGCAGAATATGACGGCATAGGGTGCGATGCATTCGTCTTGACCCATGGATTCCAGAGATAGTAGAATTTTGTTTCTACCCAAAACGCATCATGAGATATGAGCCAAAAGACATTTTTCCTAGTTATAGCGCCCCCTAGCAGCCAATTTGTTCCAAATTTTTTGCTGCCCTTTGGGGAGGGGTGCTGCATAAGGCCACCAAGTTTTGTTAAGATAGGCCAAAGGGTGGCCGAGAAATGAGCACACTTCCTGTTTTGCATCTGCAAGCCAAATTTGATTGGCTGCCACAGCCAAACGCTTAGGAAATTCTAATTACCGGGTAAGTTTCTTGTGCAGATTAGTCCCCAGTTGCCATCTACCAAGTTTGGGAGAAATTGTTCAAAAATTGAGGGAGGAGAAGCATTTTAATTGATTTTCACATAATTCAAAATGGCGGAAAATCTACTGGGTGTGATATGACGAGACAGGGTGCGTTGTAGTCGGTCTGACCCAAGCATTCCAGCGATACTAAGATTTTGATGATCAGACGTATGGTTCAAAAGTAACAAGCAGAAATGTACCTGCGACTTTGACCTGTTGGTGGCGCTAGAGACTTTGATGTGCTGAGTTGAAATTTGGTGACAAGATCCTTGAGGCAGCCTAGAATCAGTGTGCCAAGTTTAAAAACCTCTAGTCAGATGGTTCTATGTGTTGCCATAGAATTTCATTGATTTTAACAAAATTCAAAATGGCGGAAAATCCTCAAGGCAGAATATGACGTCATAGGATGTGATGGATTCGTCTTGACCCATGGATTCCAGATATAGTTGAATTTTCTTTCTAGCTAAAACGCATCATGAGATATGAGCCAAAAGACATTTTTCCTAGTTATAGCGCCCCCTAGCGTCCAATTTGGGCCAAATTTTTTGTGGCCCTTTGAGAAGGGGTTTCGCATAATGCCACCAAGTTTCGTCAAGAGAGGCCAAAGGGCCACCGAGATATGAGTGCACTTCCTGTTTTGCATCTGCGAAGCCAAATTTGATTGGCTGCCACGGCCAAACGTTTATGAAATTCAAATCACCGGGTATAACTTTTGTGCATGTTGGTCCAATTATGCTATCTTCCAAGTTTGGGAGAAATTGGTAAAAAATTGAGGGAGTTGAAACATTTTAATTGATTTTCACAAAATTCAAAATGGCGGGAAAAGTTTATGGGCGGTAAATGACGTCATGGGGTGCGTTGGATTCGTCTTGGCCCAAGGATTCCAGGGATACCAAGGTTTTGAAAATCAGACCAACGGTTCAAAAGTTACAAGCAGAAATGTACCTGCAACTTTGACCTGTTGGTGGCGCTAGAGGCTTTGAGATAGAGGCCTGAAATTTGCTGAGAGGAATGGTGAGACTGTCTAGAATCAGGGTGCCAAATTTCAAAACTTTTTACCAGACGGTTCTATGGGCTGCCATAGACTTGCAGAGGCGGAAGTGGACTGAATAATAATAATAATAATAATAATAATAATAATAATAATAATAAATATAGCTGCAAGCAGCAATGAGGGGGCCAAGCAGGCTATGAGCCTAGTCGTCAGGCTCGCAGAATGCATTTGGGCCAGACAGATGGTCACGAGCACACACAAGAAGTTTCATGTCGATATACCATCGTTTGACTGAGATACAAGGTCATTTGTTGTTCGGCGGCTTCATCATCAAATTCGATTGACTGTGATGGCTGAAATTACTTCAAGTGTACTTGGTGTGTATGTGTGTGTGTGTGTGTGTGTGTGTGTGTGTGTGCTAGAAGACTGCTGACATATGAGCTCAATGACATATGAGCCAAAATATATTTTGTATAGTTATAGCGCCCCCTAATGGCCAATGTGCACCAAATTTGGTAGGAGAGCTTGCGGAGGGGTGGGGCATAATCCCACCAAGGTTGGTTAAGAAATGTCAAAGGGCTGCCGAGATATGAGCTCACATCCTGTTTGACATCTTCGCAGCTGAGTTTCATTGGCTGCTGCGGCCAAACAGTTTAAAAATTTCAAAAGACTGAGGATAAATTTTGTGCGGCTTGGTGCAATGATGCTATCAACCAAGTCTGGGCAAATTTGGTCAAAAATTGAGGGAGGAGTAGCAATTTACATGATTTTAACAAATTTCAAAATGGCGGAAAATCTACCAGGTGCAATATGACGAGATAGGATAGGTTGGATTCGGTTTGACCGATGGATTCCAGCAATACTAAGATTTTGACAATCAGCCGTACGGTTCAAAAGTAACAAGCAGAAATGAACTTCCAACTTTGTCCTGTTGGTGGCGCTAGAGAGTTTGAGGCGGTGAGTTGAAATTTGCTGACAAGAACCTTGAGCGAGCCTAGAATCAGTGTGCCAAATTTCTCAACCTCTCGTCTGACGGTTCTATGGGTTGCCATAGAATTTCATTGACTTTAACAAAATTCAAAATGGCGGAAAATCCTCAAGGCTGAATATGACGTGATAGGGTGCGATGGATTCGGCTTGAACCAAGGATTCCAGAGATCGTGGAATTTTGTTTTTAGCCCAAACGCATCATGAGATATGAGCCAAAATTCATTTTTGCTAGTTATAGCGCCCCCTAGCGGCCAAGTTGGTCCACGTTTTTTGGGCACCTTTCTGGTGGTGTCTGTCATAATGCCACCAAGTTTCGTTAAGATCTGCCAAAGGGCGGCCGAGATGTGAGCACACATCCTCTTTCGCGTCTGTGCAGCCAAATTTGATTGGCTGCCACAGCCAAACGCTTATGAAATTCGAAAATCCGTGTAAGATTCTTGTGCAGTTTCCTCCACCGTTGCTATGGACCAAATTTGGGAGAAAATGGTCAAAAACTGAGGGAGGAGTAGCATTTTAATTGATTTTCACATAATTCAAAATGGCGGAAAATCTACCAGGTGCAATATGACGAAACAGGGCGCGTTGGATTCATTTTGACCCAAGCATTCCAGAGATACTAAGCTTTTGACGATCAGACGTATGGTTCAAAAGTAACAACCAGAAATGTACCTGCGAATTTGACCTGTTGGTGGCGCTAGAGAGTTTGAGGTGGTGAGTTGAAATTTGGTCACAAGACCCTTGAGGGTGCCTAGAATCAGTCTGCCAAATTTGAAAACCTCTAGTCATACGGTTCTATGGGTTGCCATCGAATTTCTTTGATTTTAACAAAATTCAAAATGGCGGAAAATCCTCAAGTCAGAATATGACGGCATAGGGTGCGATGCATTCGTCTTGACCCATGGATTCCAGAGATAGTGGAATTTTGTTTCTACCCAAAACGCATCATGAGATATGAGCCAAAAGACATTTTTCCTAGTTATAGCGCCCCCTAGCAGCCAATTTGTTCCAAATTTTTTGTTGCCCTTTGGGGAGGGGTGCTGCATAAAGCCACCAAGTTTCGTTAAGATAGGCCAAAGGGTGGCCGAGAAATGAGCACACTTCCTGTTTTGCATCTGCAAGCCAAATTTGATTGGCTGCCACAGCCAAACGCTTAGGAAATTCTAATTACCGGGTAAGATTCTTGTGCAGATTAGTCCCCAGTTGCCATCTACCAAGCTTGGGAGAAATTGTTCAAAAATTGAGGGAGAAGAAGCATTTTAATTGATTTTCACATAATTCAAAATGGCGGAAAATCTACTGGGTGGAATATGACGAGACAGGGCGCGTTGGAGTCGCTGTGACACAAGCATTCCAGCGATACTAAGATTTTGATGATCAGACGTATGGTTCAAAAGTAACAAGCAGAAATGTACCTGCAACTTTGACCTGTTGGTGGCGCTAGAGAGTTTGAGGTGCTGAGTTGAAATTTGGTGAGAAGATCCTTGAGGCAGCCTAGAATCAGTTTGCCAAGTTTAAAAACCTCTAGTCAGATGGTTCTATGCGTTGCCATAGAATTTCATTGATTTTAACAAAATTCAAAATGGCGGAAAATCCTCAAGGCAGAATATGACGTCATAGGGTGCGATGGATTCGTCTTGACCCATGGATTCCAGAGATAGTTGAATTTTCTTTCTAGCCAAAACGCATCATGAGATATGAGCCAAAAGGCATTTTTCCTAGTTATAGCGCCCCCTAGCGTCCAATTTGGTCCAAATTTGTTGTGGCCCTTTGGGAAGGGGTTTTGCATAATGCCACCAAGTTTCGTCAAGATTGGCCAAAGGGCCACCGAGATATGAGTGCACTTCCTGTTTTGCGTCTGCGCAGCCAAATTTGATTGGCTGCCACGGCCAAACGCTTGTGAAATTCAAATCACCGGGTATAACTTTTGTGCAGGTTAGTCCAATTATGCTATCTTCCAAGTTTGGGAGAAATTGGTAAAAAATTGAGGGAGTTGAAACATTTTAATTGATTTTCACAAAATTCAAAATGGCGGGAAAAGTATATGGCGGAAAATGACGTCATGGGGTGCCTTGGATTCGTCTTGGCCCAAGGATTCCAGGGATACCAAGTTTTTGAAAATCAGACCAACGGTTCAAAAGTTACAAGCAGAAATGTACCT
>NC_083586.1:782500-785000 GCF_027579695.1 Neoarius graeffei
CTCAAGGCAGAATATGACGTCATAGGTTGCGATGGATTCGTCTTCAGCCAAGAATTCCTGACATAGTGGAATTTTGTTTCTAGGCCAAACGCATCATGAGATATGAGCCAAAAGACATTTTTCCTAGTTATAGCGCCCCCTAGCGGCCAATTTGTTCCAACTTTTTTGTGGCCCTTTGAGAAGCGGTACCGCATAATCCCACCAAGTTTCGTCAAGATAGGCCAAAGGGCCGCCGAGAAATGAGCACACTTCCTGTTTCGCGTCTTCGCAGCCAAATTTGATTGGCTGCCACGGCCAAACGCTTGTGAAATTCAAATCACCGGGTATAACTTTTGTGCAGGTTGGTCCAATTATGCTATCTTCCAAGTTTGGGAGAAATTGGTAAAAAGTTGAGGGAGTTGAAACATTTTAATTGATTTTCACAAAATTCAAAATGGCGGGAAAAATATATGGGCGGAAATGACATCATGGGGTGCGTTGGATTCGTCTTGGCCCAAGGATTCCAGGGATACCAAGTTTTTGAAAATCAGACCAACGGTTCAAAAGTTACAAGCAGAAATGTACCTGGGATTTTGACCTGTTGGTGGCGCTAACGGGTTTGAGGTAGAGGCCTGAAATTTGCTGAGAGGAATGTTGAGAGTGTCTAGAATCAGTGTGCCAAATTTCACAACTTTTTACCAGACGGTTCTATGGGCTGCCATAGACTTGCAGAGGCGGAAGTGGACTGAATAATAATAATAATAATAAATATAGCTGCAAGCAGCAATGAGGGGGCCAAGCAGGCTATGAGCCTAGTCGTCAGGCTCGCAGAATGCATTTGGGCCAGACAGATGGTCACGAGCACACACAAGAAGTTTCATGTCGATATACCATCGTTTGACTGAGATACAAGGTCATTTGTTGTTCGGCGGCTTCATCATCAAATTCGATTGACTGTGATGGCTGAAATTACTTCAAGTGTACTTGGTGTGTATGTGTGTGTGTGTGTGTGTGTGTGTGTGTGTGTGCTAGAAGACTGCTGACATATGAGCTCAATGACATATGAGCCAAAATATATTTTGTATAGTTATAGCGCCCCCTAATGGCCAATGTGCACCAAATTTGGTAGGAGAGCTTGCGGAGGGGTGGGGCATAATCCCACCAAGGTTGGTTAAGAAATGTCAAAGGGCTGCCGAGATATGAGCTCACATCCTGTTTGACATCTTCGCAGCTGAGTTTCATTGGCTGCTGCGGCCAAACAGTTTAAAAATTTCAAAAGACTGAGGATAAATTTTGTGCGGCTTGGTGCAATGATGCTATCAACCAAGTCTGGGCAAATTTGGTCAAAAATTGAGGGAGGAGTAGCAATTTACATGATTTTAACAAATTTCAAAATGGCGGAAAATCTACCAGGTGCAATATGACGAGATAGGATAGGTTGGATTCGGTTTGACCGATGGATTCCAGCAATACTAAGATTTTGACAATCAGCCGTACGGTTCAAAAGTAACAAGCAGAAATGAACTTCCAACTTTGTCCTGTTGGTGGCGCTAGAGAGTTTGAGGCGGTGAGTTGAAATTTGCTGACAAGAACCTTGAGCGAGCCTAGAATCAGTGTGCCAAATTTCTCAACCTCTCGTCTGACGGTTCTATGGGTTGCCATAGAATTTCATTGACTTTAACAAAATTCAAAATGGCGGAAAATCCTCAAGGCTGAATATGACGTGATAGGGTGCGATGGATTCGGCTTGAACCAAGGATTCCAGAGATCGTGGAATTTTGTTTTTAGCCCAAACGCATCATGAGATATGAGCCAAAATTCATTTTTGCTAGTTATAGCGCCCCCTAGCGGCCAAGTTGGTCCACGTTTTTTGGGCACCTTTCTGGTGGTGTCTGTCATAATGCCACCAAGTTTCGTTAAGATCTGCCAAAGGGCGGCCGAGATGTGAGCACACATCCTCTTTCGCGTCTGTGCAGCCAAATTTGATTGGCTGCCACAGCCAAACGCTTATGAAATTCGAAAATCCGTGTAAGATTCTTGTGCAGTTTCCTCCACCGTTGCTATGGACCAAATTTGGGAGAAAATGGTCAAAAACTGAGGGAGGAGTAGCATTTTAATTGATTTTCACATAATTCAAAATGGCGGAAAATCTACCAGGTGCAATATGACGAAACAGGGCGCGTTGGATTCATTTTGACCCAAGCATTCCAGAGATACTAAGCTTTTGACGATCAGACGTATGGTTCAAAAGTAACAACCAGAAATGTACCTGCGAATTTGACCTGTTGGTGGCGCTAGAGAGTTTGAGGTGGTGAGTTGAAATTTGGTCACAAGACCCTTGAGGGTGCCTAGAATCAGTCTGCCAAATTTGAAAACCTCTAGTCATACGGTTCTATGGGTTGCCATCGAATTTCTTTGATTTTAACAAAATTCAAAATGGCGGAAAATCCTCAAGTCAGAATATGACGGCATAGGGTGCGATGCATTCGTCTTGACCCATGGATTCCAGAGATAGTGGAAT
>NC_083586.1:810000-815000 GCF_027579695.1 Neoarius graeffei
AATCAGTGTGCCAAGTTTAAAAACCTCTAGTCAGACGGTTCTATGCATTGCCATAGAATTTCATTGATTTTAACAAAATTCAAAATGGTGGAAAATCCTCAAGGCAGAATATGACGTCATAGGGTGCGGTGGATTCGGCTTGAGCCAAGGATTCCTGACATAGTGGAATTTTGTTTCTAGGCAAAACGCATCATGAGATATGAGCCAAAAGACATTTTTCCTAGTTATAGCGCCCCCTAGCAGCCAATTTGTTCCAAATTTTTTGCTGCTCTTTGGGGAGGGGTGTTGCATAAAGCCACCAAGTTTCGTTAAGATACGCCAAAGGTTCGCCGAGAAATGAGCACACTTCCTGTCTTGCATCTGCCAGCCAAATTTGATTGGCTGCCACGGCCAAACGCTTAAGAAATTCTAAAAACCGGGTATGTTTCTTGTGCAGCTTAGTCCCCAGTTGCCATGTACCAAGTTTGGGAGAAATTCTTCAAAAATTGTGGGAGGAGAAGCATTTTAATTGATTTTCACATAATTCAAAATGGCGGAAAATCTCCTGGGTGGAATATGACGAGACAGGGCCCCTGGATTCGTGGTGACCCAAGTATTCCAGCGATACTAAGATTTTGATGATCAGACGTATGGTTCAAAAGTAACAAGCAGAAGTGTACTTGCAACTTTGACCTGTTGGTGGCGCTAGAGAGTTTGAGGTGCTGAGTTGAAATTTGGTGACAAGATCCTTGAGGGAGCCTAGAATCAGTGTGCCAAGTTTAAAAACCTCTAGTCAGACGGTTCTATGCGTTGCCATAGAATTTCACTGATTTTAACAAAATTCAAAATGGCGGAAAATCCTCAAGGCAGAATATGACGTCATAGGGTGCGATGGATTCGTCTTGAGCCAAGGATTCCTGCCATAGTGGAATTTTGTTTCTAGCCAAAACGAGTCATGAGATATGAGCCAAAAGACATTTTTCCTAGTTATAGCGCCCCCTAGCAGCCAATTTGTTCCAAATTTTTTGGGGCCCTTTCGGGAGGGGTGCTGCATAAAGGCACCAAGTTTCGTTAAGATACGCCAAAGGGTGGCCGAGAAATGAGCACACTTCCTGTTTCGCATCTTTGCAGCCAAGTTTGATTGGCTGCCACGGCCAAACGCTTGTGAAATTCAAATCACCGGGTATAACTTTTGTGCAGGTTGGTCCAATTATGCTATCTTCCAAGTTTGGGAGAAATTGGTAAAAAATTGAGGGAGTTGAAACATTTTAATTGATTTTCACAAAATTCAAAATGGCGGGAAAAATATATGGGCGGGAAATGACGTCATGGGGTGCGTTGGATTCGTCTTGGCCCAAGGATTCCAGGGATACCAAGTTTTTGAAAATCAGACCAACGGTTCAAAAGTTACAAGCAGAAATGTACCTGGGACTTTGACCTGTTGGTGGCGCTAACGGGTTTGAGGTAGAGGCCTGAAATTTGGTGAGAGGAATGTTGAGAGTGTCTAGAATCAGTGTGCCAAATTTCACAACTTTTTACCAGACGGTTCTATGGGCTGCCATAGACTTGCAGAGGCGGAAGTGGACTGAATAATAATAATAATAATAATAAATATAGCTGCAAGCAGCAATGAGGGGGCCAAGCAGGCTATGAGCCTAGTCGTCAGGCTCGCAGAATGCATTTGGGCCAGACAGATGGTCACGAGCACACACAAGAAGTTTCATGTCGATATACCATCGTTTGACTGAGATACAAGGTCATTTGTTGTTCGGCGGCTTCATCATCAAATTCGATTGACTGTGATGGCTGAAATTACTTCAAGTGTACTTGGTGTGTATGTGTGTGTGTGTGTGTGTGTGTGTGTGTGTGTGTGTGTGTGTGCTAGAAGACTGCTGACATATGAGCTCAATGACATATGAGCCAAAATATATTTTGTATAGTTATAGCGCCCCCTAATGGCCAATGTGCACCAAATTTGGTAGGAGAGCTTGCGGAGGGGTGGGGCATAATCCCACCAAGGTTGGTTAAGAAATGTCAAAGGGCTGCCGAGATATGAGCTCACATCCTGTTTGACATCTTCGCAGCTGAGTTTCATTGGCTGCTGCGGCCAAACAGTTTAAAAATTTCAAAAGACTGAGGATAAATTTTGTGCGGCTTGGTGCAGTGATGCTATCAACCAAGTCTGGGCAAATTTGGTCAAAAATTGAGGGAGGAGTAGCAATTTACATGATTTTAACAAATTTCAAAATGGCGGAAAATCTACCAGGTGCAATATGACGAGATAGGATAGGTTGGATTCGGTTTGACCGATGGATTCCAGCAATACTAAGATTTTGACAATCAGCCGTACGGTTCAAAAGTAACAAGCAGAAATGTACTTCCAACTTTGTCCTGTTGGTGGCGCTAGAGAGTTTGAGGCGGTGAGTTGAAATTTGCTGACAAGAACCTTGAGCGAGCCTAGAATCAGTGTGCCAAATTTCTCAACCTCTCGTCTGACGGTTCTATGGGTTGCCATAGAATTTCATTGATTTTAACAAAATTCAAAATGGCGGAAAATCCTCAAGGCTGAATATGACGTGATAGGGTGCGATGGATTCGGCTTGAACCAAGGATTCCAGAGATCATGGAATTTTGTTTTTAGCCCAAACGCATCATGAGATATGAGCCAAAATTCATTTTTGCTAGTTATAGCGCCCCCTAGCGGCCAAGTTGGTCCACGTTTTTTTGGGACCTTTCTGGTGGTGTCTGTCATAATGCCACCAAGTTTCGTTAAGATCTGCCAAAGGGCGGCCGAGATGTGAGCACACATCCTCTTTCGCGTCTGTGCAGCCAAATTTGATTGGCTGCCACAGCCAAACGCTTATGAAATTCGAAAATCCGTGTAAGATTCTTGTGCAGTTTCCTCCACCGTTGCTATGGACCAAATTTGGGAGAAAATGGTCAAAAACTGAGGGAGGAGTAGCATTTTAATTGATTTTCACATAATTCAAAATGGCGGAAAATCTACCAGGTGCAATATGACGAAACAGGGCGCGTTGGATTCATTTTGACCCAAGCATTCCAGAGATACTAAGCTTTTGACGATCAGACGTATGGTTCAAAAGTAACAACCAGAAATGTACCTGCGAATTTGACCTGTTGGTGGCGCTAGAGAGTTTGAGGTGGTGAGTTGAAATTTGGTCACAAGACCCTTGAGGGTGCCTAGAATCAGTCTGCCAAATTTGAAAACCTCTAGTCATACGGTTCTATGGGTTGCCATCGAATTTCTTTGATTTTAACAAAATTCAAAATGGCGGAAAATCCTCAAGTCAGAATATGACGGCATAGGGTGCGATGCATTCGTCTTGACCCATGGATTCCAGAGATAGTGGAATTTTGTTTCTACCCAAAACGCATCATGAGATATGAGCCAAAAGACATTTTTCCTAGTTATAGCGCCCCCTAGCAGCCAATTTGTTCCAAATTTTTTGTTGCCCTTTGGGGAGGGGTGCTGCATAAAGCCACCAAGTTTCGTTAAGATAGGCCAAAGGGTGGCCGAGAAATGAGCACACTTCCTGTTTTGCATCTGCAAGCCAAATTTGATTGGCTGCCACAGCCAAACGCTTAGGAAATTCTAATTACCGGGTAAGATTCTTGTGCAGATTAGTCCCCAGTTGCCATCTACCAAGCTTGGGAGAAATTGTTCAAAAATTGAGGGAGGAGAAGCATTTTAATTGATTTTCACATAATTCAAAATGGCGGAAAATCTACTGGGTGGAATATGACGAGACAGGGCGCGTTGGAGTCGCTGTGACACAAGCATTCCAGCGATACTAAGATTTTGATGATCAGACGTATGGTTCAAAAGTAACAAGCAGAAATGTACCTGCAACTTTGACCTGTTGGTGGCGCTAGAGAGTTTGAGGTGGTGAGTTGAAATTTGGTGACAAGATCCTTGAGGCAGCCTAGAATCAGTTTGCCAAGTTTAAAAACCTCTAGTCAGATGGTTCTATGCGTTGCCATAGAATTTCATTGATTTTAACAAAATTCAAAATGGCGGAAAATCCTCAAGGCAGAATATGACGTCATAGGGTGCGATGGATTCGTCTTGACCCATGGATTCCAGAGATAGTTGAATTTTCTTTCTAGCCAAAACGCATCATGAGATATGAGCCAAAAGGCATTTTTCCTAGTTATAGCGCCCCCTAGCGTCCAATTTGGTCCAAATTTGTTGTGGCCCTTTGGGAAGGGGTTTTGCATAATGCCACCAAGTTTCGTCAAGATTGGCCAAAGGGCCACCGAGATATGAGTGCACTTCCTGTTTTGCGTCTGCGCAGCCAAATTTGATTGGCTGCCACGGCCAAACGCTTGTGAAATTCAAATCACCGGGTATAACTTTTGTGCAGGTTAGTCCAATTATGCTATCTTCCAAGTTTGGGAGAAATTGGTAAAAAATTGAGGGAGTTGAAACATTTTAATTGATTTTCACAAAATTCAAAATGGCGGGAAAAGTATATGGCGGAAAATGACGTCATGGGGTGCCTTGGATTCGTCTTGGCCCAAGGATTCCAGGGATACCAAGTTTTTGAAAATCAGACCAACGGTTCAAAAGTTACAAGCAGAAATGTACCTGCGACTTTGAGCTGTTGGTGGCGCTAGAGGGTTTGAGGTAGAGGCCTGAAATTTGCTGAGAGGAATGTTGAGAGTGTCTAGAATCAGTGTGCCAAATTTCACAACTTTTTACCAGACGGTTCTATGGGCTGCCATAGACTTGCAGAGGCGGAAGTGGACTGAATAATAATAATAATAATAATAATAATAATAATAATAATAATAATAATAAGAAACAATAGAATCACTATGGGTGCCTTCGCAGCTTCGCTGCTTGGCCCCCAATAAGAAACAATAGAATCACTATGGGTGCCTTCGCAGCTTCGCTGCTTGGCCCCCAAATATAGCTGCAAGCAGCAATGTGGGGGCCAAGCAAGCTATGAGCCTAGTCGTCAGGCTCGCAGAATGCATTTGGGCCAGACAGATGGTCA
>NC_083586.1:817500-820000 GCF_027579695.1 Neoarius graeffei
CCAATTTGTTCCAAATTTTTTGCTGCCCTTTGGGGAGGGGTGTTGCATAAAGGCACCAAGTTTTGTTAAGATACGCCAAAGGTTGTCCGAGAAATGAGCACACTTCCTGTTTTGCGTCTGCCAGCCAATTTTGATTGGCTGCCACGGCCAAACGCTTAGGAAATTCTAAAAACCGGGTATGTTTCTTGTGCAGCTTCGTCCCCAGTTGCCATCTACCAAGTTTGGGAGAAATTGGTCAAAAATTGAGGGAGGAGAAGCATTTTAATTGATTTTCACATAATTCAAAATGGCGGAAAATCTCCTGGGTAGAATATGACCAGACAGGGTGCGTTGGATTCCTTTTGACCCAAGCATTCCAGCACTACTAAGATTTTGATGATCAGACGTATGGTTCAAAAGTAACAAGCAGAAATGTACCCGCGACTTTGACCTGTTGGTGGCGCTAGAGAGTTTGAGGTGCTGAGTTGAAATTTGGTGACAAGATCCGTGAGGCAGCCTAGAATCAGTG
Organism: Neoarius graeffei; assembly: GCF_027579695.1. NCBI lineage: Eukaryota > Metazoa > Chordata > Actinopteri > Siluriformes > Ariidae > Neoarius > Neoarius graeffei. The sequence goes on from NC_083586.1 coordinate 818,009, forward strand.
TGCCAAGTTTAAAAACCTCTAGTCAGACGGTTCTATGCGTTGCCATAGAATTTCATTGATTTTAACAAAATTCAAAATGGCGGAAAATCCTCAAGGCAGAAAGTGACGTCATAGGGTGCGATGGATTCGTTTTGAGCCACAGATTCCTGACATAGTGGAATTTTGTTTCTAGCCAAAACGCATCATGAGATATGAGCCAAAAGACATTTTTGCTAGTTATAGCGCCCCCTAGCAGCCAATTTGTTCCAAATTTGTTGTTGCCCTTTGCGGAGGGGTGTTGCATAAGGCCACCAAGTTTCGTCAAGAGAGGCCAAAGGGCCACCGAGATATGAGTGCACTTCCTGTTTTGCATCTGCGCATCCAAATTTGATTGGCTGCCACGGCCAAACGCTTATGAAATTCAAATCACCGGGTATAACTTTTGTGCAGGTTGGTCCAATTATGCTATCTTCCAAGTTTGGGAGAAATTGGTAAAAAATTGAGGGAGTTGAAACATTTTAATTGATTTTCACAAAATTCAAAATGGCGGGAAAAGTATATGGGCGGTAAATGACGTCATGGGGTGCGTTGGATTCGTCTTGGCCCAAGGATTCCAGGGATACCAAGGTTTTGAAAATCAGACCAACGGTTCAAAAGTTACAAGCAGAAATGTACCTGCAACTTTGACCTGTTGGTGGCGCTAGAGGCTTTGAGATAGAGGCCTGAAATTTGCTGAGAGGAATGTTGAGACTGTCTAGAATCAGTGTGCCAATTTTCAAAACTTTTTACCAGACGGTTCTATGGGCTGCCATAGACTTGCAGAGGCGGAAGTGGACTGAATAATAATAATAATAATAATAATAATAATAATAATAATAATAATAATAATAATAAGAAACAATAGAATCACTATGGGTGCCTTCGCAGCTTCGCTGCTTGGCCCCCAATAAGAAACAATAGAATCACTATGGGTGCCTTCGCAGCTTCGCTGCTTGGCCCCCAATAATAAATATAGCTGCAAGCAGCAATGTGGGGGCCAAGCAGGATATGAGACGAGATGTCAGGCCAGTAGAAGGCATTTGCGCCATGTAATGCCCTTGTGCAGCCTAGTGCAAAGTTGCTATGTACCAAGTTTGGGAGAAATTGGTCAAAAATTGAGGTAGGAGAAGCATTTTAATTGATTTTCACGAAATTCAAAATGGCGGAAAATCCTCAAGTCTGAATATGACCTCATAGGTTGTGATGGATTCGGCTTGACCCAAGGATTCCAGCGATAGTGGAATTTTGTTTCTACCCAAAACGCATCATGAGATATGAGCAAAAAGACATTTTTCCTTGTTATAGCGCCCCCTTGCCGCCAATGTGTTCCAAATTTGTTGGGGCCCTTTTTGGAGAGGTCTTGCACAATGCCACCAAGTTTCATTTAGATACGCCAAAGGGCGGCCGAGATATGAGCACACTTCCTGGTTCGCATATGCTCAGCCAAATTTGATTGGTTGCCACGGCCAAACGTTTATGAAATTCAAAAATCCGTGTAAGATACTTGTGTAGGCTCCTCCAGAGTTGCTATCTACCAAGTTTGGGAGAAATTGGTCAAAAACTGAGGGAGGAGAAGCATTTTAATTGATTTTCACATAATTCAAAATGCCGGAAAATCTACTGGGTAGAATATGACGAGACAGGGCGCGTTGGATTCCTTGTGACCCAAGCATTCTAGAGATACTAAGATTTTGATGATCAGACGAATGTTTCAAAAGTAACAAGCAGAAATGTACCTGCGACTTTGACCTGTTGGTGGCGCTAGAGTTTTTGAGGTGCTGAGTTGAAATTTGGTGACAAGATCCTTGAGGCAGCCTAGAATCAGTATGCCAAGTTTAAAAACCTCTAGTCAGACGGTTCTATGCGTTGCCATTGAATTTCATTGATTTTAACAAAATTCAAAATGGCGGAAAATCCTCAAGGCAGAATATGACGTCATAGGGTGCGATGAGTTCGTCTTGAGCCAAGGATTCC
>NC_083586.1:825000-827500 GCF_027579695.1 Neoarius graeffei
GAGCCTAAAGACATTTTTCCTAGTTATAGCGCCCCCTAGCAGCCAATTTGGTCCAAATTTTTTGCTGCCCTTTGGGGAGGGGTGCTGCATAAAGCCACCCAGTTTCGTTAAGATACGCCAAAGGGTGGCTGAGAAATGAGCAAACTTCCTGTTTTGCATATGCCAGCCAAATTTGATTGGCTGCCACGGCCAAACGCTTAAGAAATTCTAAAAACCGGGCATATTTCTTGTGCAGCTTAGGCCCCAGTTGCCATGTACCACGTTTGGGAGACATTTTCCAAAAATTGAGGGAGGAGAAGCATTTTAATTGATTTTCACATAATTCAAAATGGCGGAAAATCTACTGGGTGGAATATGAGGAGACAGGGCCCATTGGATTCCTTTTGACCCAAGCATTCCAGCCACACTAAGAATTTGATGATCAGACGTATGGTTCAAAAGTAACAAGCAGAAATGTACCTGCAATTTTGACCTGTTGGTGGCGCTAGAGAGTTTGAGGTGCTGAGTTGAAATTTGGTGACAAGATCCTTGAGGCAGCCTAGAATCAGTGTGCCAAGTTTAAAAACCTCTAGTCAGACGGTTCTATGCATTGCCATAGAATTTCATTGATTTTAACAAAATTCAAAATGGTGGAAAATCCTCAAGGCAGAATATGACGTCATAGGGTGCGATGAGTTCGTCTTGAGCCAAGGATTCCTGACATAGTGGAATTTTGTTTCTAGGCAAAACGCATCATGAGATATGAGCCAAAAGACATTTTTCCTAGTTATAGCGCCCCCTAGCAGCCAATTTGTTCCAAATTTTTTGCTGCCCTTTGGGGAGGGGTGTTGCATAAAGCCACCAAGTTTCGTTAAGATACGCCAAAGGTTCGCCGAGAAATGAGCACACTTCCTGTCTTGCATCTGCCAGCCAAATTTGATTGGCTGCCACGGCCAAACGCTTAAGAAATTCTAAAAACCGGGTATGTTTCTTATGCAGCTTAGTCCCCAGTTGCCATGGACCAAGTTTGGGAGAAATTCTTCAAAAATTGTGGGAGGAGAAGCATTTTAATTGATTTTCACATAATTCAAAATGGCGGAAAATCTCCTGGGTGGAATATGACGAGACAGGGCCCCTGGATTCGTGGTGACCCAAGTATTCCAGCGATACTAAGATTTTGATGATCAGACGTATGGTTCAAAAGTAACAAGCAGAAGTGTACTTGCAACTTTGACCTGTTGGTGGCGCTAGAGAGTTTGAGGTGCTGAGTTGAAATTTGGTGACAAGATCCTTGAGGGAGCCTAGAATCAGTGTGCCAAGTTTAAAAACCTCTAGTCAGACGGTTCTATGCGTTGCCATAGAATTTCACTGATTTTAACAAAATTCAAAATGGCGGAAAATCCTCAAGGCAGAATATGACGTCATAGGGTGCGATGGATTCTTCTTGAGCCAAGGATTCCTGCCATAGTGGAATTTTGTTTCTAGCCAAAACGAGTCATGAGATATGAGCCAAAAGACATTTTTCCTAGTTATAGCGCCCCCTAGCAGCCAATTTGGTCCAAATTTTTTGCTGCCCTTTGGGGAGGGGTGCTGCATAAAGCCACCCAGTTTCGTTAAGATACGCCAAAGGGTGGCCGAGAAATGAGCAAACTTCCTGTTTTGCATATGCCAGCCAAATTTGATTGGCTGCCACGGCCAAACGCTTAAGAAATTCTAAAAACCGGGCATATTTCTTGTGCAGCTTAGGCCCCAGTTGCCATGTACCACGTTTGGGAGAAATTTTCCAAAAATAGAGGGAGGAGAAGCATTTTAATTGATTTTCACATAATTCAAAATGGCGGAAAATCTACTGGGTGGAATATGAGGAGACAGGGCCCATTGGATTCCTTTTGACCCAAGCATTCCAGCCACACTAAGAATTTGATGATCAGACGTATGGTTCAAAAGTAACAAGCAGAAATGTACCTGCAATTTTGACCTGTTGGTGGCGCTAGAGAGTTTGAGGTGCTGAGTTGAAATTTGGTGACAAGATCCTTGAGGCAGCCTAGAATCAGTGTGCCAAGTTTAAAAACCTCTAGTCAGACGGTTCTATGCATTGCCATAGAATTTCATTGATTTTAACAAAATTCAAAATGGTGGAAAATCCTCAAGGCAGAATATGACGTCATAGGGTGCGGTGGATTCGGCTTGAGCCAAGGATTCCTGACATAGTGGAATTTTGTTTCTAGGCAAAACGCATCATGAGATATGAGCCAAAAGACATTTTTCCTAGTTATAGCGCCCCCTAGCAGCCAATTTGTTCCAAATTTTTTGCTGCCCTTTGGGGAGGGGTGTTGCATAAAGCCACCAAGTTTCGTTAAGATACGCCAAAGGTTCGCCGAGAAATGAGCACACTTCCTGTCTTGCATCTGCCAGCCAAATTCGATTGGCTGCCACGGCCAAACGCTTAAGAAATTCTAAAAACCGGGTATGTTTCTTGTGCAGCTTAGTCCCCAGTTGCCATGTACCAAGTTTGGGAGAA
>NC_083586.1:832500-835000 GCF_027579695.1 Neoarius graeffei
AAGCGGTGCCGCATAATCCCACCAAGTTTCGTCAAGATAGGCCAAAGGGCCGCCGAGAAATGAGCACACTTCCTGTTTCACGTCTTCGCAGCCAAATTTGATTGGCTGCCACGGCCAAACGCTTGTGAAATTCAAATCACCGGGTATAACTTTTGTGCAGGTTGGTCCAATTATGCTATCTTCCAAGTTTGGGAGAAATTGGTAAAAAATTGAGGGAGTTGAAACATTTTAATTGATTTTCACACAATTCAAAATGGCGGGAAAAGTATATGGGCGGGAAATGACCTCATGGGGTGCGTTGGATTCATCTTGGCCCAAGGATTCCAGGGATACCAAGTTTTTGAAAATCAGACCAATGGTTCAAGAGTTACAAGCAGAAATGTACCTGGGATTTTGACCTGTTGGTGGCGCTAACGGGTTTGAGGTAGAGGCCTGAAATTTGCTGAGAGGAATGTTGAGAGTGTCTAGAATCAGTGTGCCAAATTTCACAACTTTTTACCAGACGGTTCTATGGGCTGCCATAGACTTGCAGAGGCGGAAGTGGACTGAATAATAATAATAATAATAATAATAATAATAATAATAATAATAATAATAAGAAACAATAGAATCACTATGGGTGCCTTCGCAGCTTCGCTGCTTGGCCCCCAAATATAGCTGCAAGCAGCAATGTGGGGGCCAAGCAGCATATGAGACGAGATGTCAGGCCAGTAGAAGGCATTTGCGCCATGTAATGCCCTTGTGCAGCCTAGTGCAAAGTTGCGATGTACCAAGTTTGGGAGAAATTGGTCAAAAATTGAGGTAGGAGAAGCATTTTAATTGATTTTCACGAAATTCAAAATGGCGGAAAATCCTCAAGTCTGAATATGACCTCATAGGTTGTGATGGATTCGGCTTGACCCAAGGATTCCAGCGATAGTGGAATTTTGTTTCTACCCAAAACGCATCATGAGATATGAGCAAAAAGACATTTTTCCTTGTTATAGCGCCCCCTTGCCGCCAATGTGTTCCAAATTTGTTGGGGCCCTTTTTGGAGAGGTCTTGCACAATGCCACCAAGTTTCATTTAGATACGCCAAAGGGCGGCCGAGATATGAGCACACTTCCTGGTTCGCATATGCTCAGCCAAATTTGATTGGTTGCCACGGCCAAACGTTTATGAAATTCAAAAATCCGTGTAAGATCCTTGTGTAGGCTCCTCCAGAGTTGCTATCTACCAAGTTTGGGAGAAATTGGTCAAAAACTGAGGGAGGAGAAGCATTTTAATTGATTTTCACATAATTCAAAATGCCGGAAAATCTACTGGGTAGAATATGACGAGACAGGGCGCGTTGGATTCCTTGTGACCCAAGCATTCTAGAGATACTAAGATTTTGATGATCAGACGAATGTTTCAAAAGTAACAAGCAGAAATGTACCTGCGACTTTGACCTGTTGGTGGCGCTAGAGTTTTTGAGGTGCTGAGTTGAAATTTGGTGACAAGATCCTTGAGGCAGCCTAGAATCAGTATGCCAAGTTTAAAAACCTCTAGTCAGACGGTTCTATGCGTTGCCATTGAATTTCATTGATTTTAACAAAATTCAAAATGGCGGAAAATCATCAAGGCAGAATATGACGTCATAGGGTGCGATGAGTTCGTCTTGAGCCAAGTATTCCTGACATAGTGGAATTTTGTTTCTAGCCAAAACGCATCATGAGATATGAGCCTAAAGACATTTTTCCTAGTTATAGCGCCCCCTAGCAGCCAATTTGTTCCAATTTTTTTGCTGCCCTTTGGGGAGGGGTGCTGCATAAAGCCACCCAGTTTCGTTAAGATACGCCAAAGGGTGGCTGAGAAATGAGCAAACTTCCTGTTTTGCATATGCCAGCCAAATTTGATTGGCTGCCACGGCCAAACGCTTAAGAAATTCTAAAAACCGGGCATATTTCTTATGCAGCTTAGGCCCCAGTTGCCATGTACCACGTTTGGGAGAAATTTTCCAAAAATTGAGGGAGGAGAAGCATTTTAATTGATTTTCACATAATTCAAAATGGCGGAAAATCTACTGGGTGGAATATGAGGAGACAGGGCCCATTGGATTCCTTTTGACCCAAGCATTCCAGCCACACTAAGAATTTGATGATCAGACGTATGGTTCAAAAGTAACAAGCAGAAATGTACCTGCAATTTTGACCTGTTGGTGGCGCTAGAGAGTTTGAGGTGCTGAGTTGAAATTTGGTGACAAGATCCTTGAGGCAGCCTAGAATCAGTGTGCCAAGTTTAAAAACCTCTAGTCAGACGGTTCTATGCATTGCCATAGAATTTCATTGATTTTAACAAAATTCAAAATGGTGGAAAATCCTCAAGGCAGAATATGACGTCATAGGGTGCGGTGGATTCGGCTTGAGCCAAGGATTCCTGACATAGGGGAATTTTGTTTCTAGGCAAAACGCATCATGAGATATGAGCCAAAAGACATTTTTCCTAGTTATAGCGCCCCCTAGCAGCCAATTTGCTCCAA
>NC_083586.1:842500-845000 GCF_027579695.1 Neoarius graeffei
GTAGGCTCCTCCAGAGTTGCTATCTACCAAGTTTGGGAGAAATTGGTCAAAAACTGAGGGAGGAGAAGCATTTTAATTGATTTTCACATAATTCAAAATGCCGGAAAATCTACTGGGTAGAATATGACGAGACAGGGCGCGTTGGATTCTTTGTGACCCAAGCATTCTAGAGATACTAAGATTTTGATGATCAGACGAATGTTTCAAAAGTAACAAGCAGAAATGTACCTGCGAATTTGACCTGTTGGTGGCGCTAGAGTTTTTGAGGTGCTGAGTTGAAATTTGGTGACAAGATCCTTGAGGCAGCCTAGAATCAGTATGCCAAGTTTAAAAACCTCTAGTCAGACGGTTCTATGCGTTGCCATTGAATTTGATTGATTTTAACAAAATTCAAAATGGCGGAAAATCCTCAAGGCAGAATATGACGTCATAGGGTGCGATGAGTTCGTCTTGAGCCAAGGATTCCTGACATAGTGGAATTTTGTTTCTAGCCAAAACGCATCATGAGATATGAGCCTAAAGACATTTTTCCTAGTTATAGCGCCCCCTAGCAGCCAATTTGTTCCAATTTTTTTGCTGCCCTTTGGGGAGGGGTGCTGCATAAAGCCACCCAGTTTCGTTAAGATACGCCAAAGGGTGGCTGAGAAATGAGCAAACTTCCTGTTTTGCATATGCCAGCCAAATTTGATTGGCTGCCACGGCCAAACGCTTAAGAAATTCTAAAAACCGGGCATATTTCTTGTGCAGCTTAGGCCCCAGTTGCCATGTACCACGTTTGGGAGAAATTTTCCAAAAATTGAGGGAGGAGAAGCATTTTAATTGATTTTCACATAATTCAAAATGGCGGAAAATCTACTGGGTGGAATATGAGGAGACAGGGCCCATTGGATTCCTTTTGACCCAAGCATTCCAGCCACACTAAGAATCTGATGATCAGACGTATGGTTCAAAAGTAACAAGCAGAAATGTACCTGCAATTTTGACCTGTTGGTGGCGCTAGAGAGTTTGAGGTGCTGAGTTGAAATTTGGTGACAAGATCCTTGAGGGAGCCTAGAATCAGTGTGCCAAGTTTAAAAACCTCTAGTCAGACGGTTCTATGCATTGCCATAGAATTTCATTGATTTTAACAAAATTCAAAATGGTGGAAAATCCTCAAGGCAGAATATGACGTCATAGGGTGCGGTGGATTCGGCTTGAGCCAAGGATTCCTGAGATAGTGGAATTTTGTTTCTAGGCAAAACGCATCATGAGATATGAGCCAAAAGACATTTTTCCTAGTTATAGCGCCCCCTAGCAGCCAATTTGCTCCAAATTTTTTGCTGCCCTTTGGGGAGGGGTGTTGCATAAAGCCACCAAGTTTCGTTAAGATACGCCAAAGGTTCGCCGAGAAATGAGCACACTTCCTGTCTTGCATCTGCCAGCCAAATTTGATTGGCTGCCACGGCCAAACGCTTAAGAAATTCTAAAAACCGGGTATGTTTCTTGTGCAGCTTAGTCCCCAGTTGCCATGTACCAAGTTTGGGAGAAATTCTTCAAAAATTGTGGGAGGAGAAGCATTTTAATTGATTTTCACATAATTCAAAATGGCGGAAAATCTCCTGGGTGGAATAGGACGAGACAGGGCCCCTGGATTCGTGGTGACCCAAGGATTCCAGCGATACTAAGCTTTTGATGATCAGACGTATGGTTCAAAAGTAACAAGCAGAAGTGTACTTGCAACTTTGACCTGTTGGTGGCGCTAGAGAGTTTGAGGTGCTGAGTTGAAATTTGGTGACAAGATCCTTGAGGGAGCCTAGAATCAGTGTGCCAAGTTTAAAAACCTCTAGTCAGACGGTTCTATGCGTTGCCATAGAATTTCACTGATTTTAACAAAATTCAAAATGGCGGAAAATCCTCAAGGCAGAATATGACGTCATAGGGTGCGATGGATTCGTGTTGAGCCAAGGATTCCTGCCATAGTGGAATTTTGTTTCTAGCCAAAACGAGTCATGAGATATGAGCCAAAAGACATTTTTCCTAGTTATAGCGCCCCCTAGCAGCCAATTTGTTCCAAATTTTTTGGGGCCCTTTCGGGAGGGGTGCTGCATAAAGGCACCAAGTTTCGTTAAGATACGCCAAAGGGTGGCCGAGAAATGAGCACACTTCCTGTTTCGCATCTTTGCAGCCAAGTTTGATTGGCTGCCACGGCCAAACGCTTGTGAAATTCAAATCACCGGGTATAACTTTTGTGCACGTTCGTCCAATTATGCTATCTTCCAAGTTTGGGAGAAATTGGTAAAAAATTGAGGGAGTTGAAACATTTTAATTGATTTTCACAAAATTCAAAATGGCGGGAAAAATATATGGGCGGGAAATGACGTCATGGGGTGCGTTGGATTCGTCTTGGCCCAAGGATTCCAGGGATACCAAGTTTTTGAAAATCAGACCAACGGTTCAAAAGTTACAAGCAGAAATGTACCTGGGACTTTGACCTGTTGGTGGCGCTAACGGGTTTGAGGTA
>NC_083586.1:860000-882500 GCF_027579695.1 Neoarius graeffei
ATCCTCAAGGCAGAATATGACGTCATAGGGTGCGGTGGATTCGGCTTGAGCCAAGGATTCCTGACATAGTGGAATTTTGTTTCTAGGCAAAACGCATCATGAGATATGAGCCAAAAGACATTTTTCCTAGTTATAGCGCCCCCTAGCAGCCAATTTGTTCCAAATTTTTTGCTGCTCTTTGGGGAGGGGTGTTGCATAAAGTCACCAAGTTTCGTTAAGATACGCCAAAGGTTCGCCGAGAAATGAGCACACTTCCTGTCTTGCATCTGCCAGCCAAATTTGATTGGCTGCCACGGCCAAACGCTTAAGAAATTCTAAAAACCGGGTATGTTTCTTGTGCAGCTTAGTCCCCAGTTGCCATGTACCAAGTTTGGGAGAAATTCTTCAAAAATTGTGGGAGGAGAAGCATTTTAATTGATTTTCACATAATTCAAAATGGCGGAAAATCTCCTGGGTGGAATATGACGAGACAGGGCCGCTGGATTCGTGGTGACCCAAGTATTCCAGCGATACTAAGATTTTGATGATCAGACATATGGTTCAAAAGTAACAAGCAGAAGTGTACTTGCAACTTTGACCTGTTGGTGGCGCTAGAGAGTTTGAGGTGCTGAGTTGAAATTTGGTGACAAGATCCTTGAGGGAGCCTAGAATCAGTGTGCCAAGTTTAAAAACCTCTAGTCAGACGGTTCTATGCGTTGCCATAGAATTTCACTGATTTTAACAAAATTCAAAATGGCGGAAAATCCTCAAGGCAGAATATGACGTCATAGGGTGCGATGGATTCGTCTTGAGCCAAGGATTCCTGCCATAGTGGAATTTTGTTTCTAGCCAAAACGAGTCATGAGATATGAGCCAAAAGACATTTTTCCTAGTTATAGCGCCCCCTAGCAGCCAATTTGTTCCAAATTTTTTGGGGCCCTTTCGGGAGGGGTGCTGCATAAAGGCACCAAGTTTCGTTAAGATACGCCAAAGGGTGGCCGAGAAATGAGCACACTTCCTGTTTCGCATCTTTGCAGCCAAGTTTGATTGGCTGCCACGGCCAAACGCTTAAGAAATTCTAAAAACCGGGCATATTTCTTGTGCAGCTTAGGCCCCAGTTGCCATGTACCACGTTTGGGAGAAATTTTCCAAAAATTGAGGGAGGAGAAGCATTTTAATTGATTTTCACATAATTCAAAATGGCGGAAAATCTACTGGGTGGAATATGAGGAGACAGGGCCCATTGGATTCCTTTTGACCCAAGCATTCCAGCCACACTAAGAATTTGATGATCAGACGTATGCTTCAAAAGTAACAAGCAGAAATGTACCTGCAATTTTGACCTGTTGGTGGCGCTAGAGAGTTTGAGGTGCTGAGTTGAAATTTGGTGACAAGATCCTTGAGGCAGCCTAGAATCAGTGTGCCAAGTTTAAAAACCTCTAGTCAGACGGTTCTATGCATTGCCATAGAATTTCATTGATTTTAACAAAATTCAAAATGGTGGAAAATCCTCAAGGCAGAATATGACGTCATAGGGTGCGGTGGATTCGGCTTGAGCCAAGGATTCCTGCCATAGTGGAATTTTGTTTCTAGGCAAAACGCATCATGAGATATGAGCCAAAAGACATTTTTCCTAGTTATAGCGCCCCCTAGCAGCCAATTTGTTCCAAATTTTTTGCTGCTCTTTGGGGAGGGGTGTTGCATAAAGTCACCAAGTTTCGTTAAGATACGCCAAAGGTTCGCCGAGAAATGAGCACACTTCCTGTCTTGCATCTGCCAGCCAAATTTGATTGGCTGCCACGGCCAAACGCTTAAGAAATTCTAAAAACCGGGTATGTTTCTTGTGCAGCTTAGTCCCCAGTTGCCATGTACCAAGTTTGGGAGAAATTCTTCAAAAATTGTGGGAGGAGAAGCATTTTAATTGATTTTCACATAATTCAAAATGGCGGAAAATCTCCTGGGTGGAATATGACGAGACAGGGCCGCTGGATTCGTGGTGACCCAAGTATTCCAGCGATACTAAGATTTTGATGATCAGACATATGGTTCAAAAGTAACAAGCAGAAGTGTACTTGCAACTTTGACCTGTTGGTGGCGCTAGAGAGTTTGAGGTGCTGAGTTGAAATTTGGTGACAAGATCCTTGAGGGAGCCTAGAATCAGTGTGCCAAGTTTAAAAACCTCTAGTCAGACGGTTCTATGCGTTGCCATAGAATTTCACTGATTTTAACAAAATTCAAAATGGCGGAAAATCCTCAAGGCAGAATATGACGTCATAGGGTGCGATGGATTCGTCTTGAGCCAAGGATTCCTGCCATAGTGGAATTTTGTTTCTAGCCAAAACGAGTCATGAGATATGAGCCAAAAGACATTTTTCCTAGTTATAGCGCCCCCTAGCAGCCAATTTGTTCCAAATTTTTTGGGGCCCTTTCGGGAGGAGTGCTGCATAAAGGCACCAAGTTTCGTTAAGATACGCCAAAGGGTGGCCGAGAAAAGAGCACACTTCCTGTTTCGCATCTTTGCAGCCAAGTTTGATTGGCTGCCACGGCCAAACGCTTGTGAAATTCAAATCACCGGGTATAACTTTTGTGCAGGTTGGTCCAATTATGCTATCTTCCAAGTTTGGGAGAAATTGGTAAAAAATTGAGGGAGTTGAAACATTTTAATTGATTTTCACAAAATTCAAAATGGCGGGAAAAGTATATGGGCGGGAAATGACGTCATGGGGTGCGTTGGATTCGTCTTGGCCCAAGGATTCCAGGGATACCAAGTTTTTGAAAATCAGACCAACGGTTCAAAAGTTACAAGCAGAAATGTACCTGGGACTTTGACCTGTTGGTGGCGCTAACGGGTTTGAGGTAGAGGCCTGAAATTTGGTGAGAGGAATGTTGAGACTGTCTAGAATCAGTGTGCCAAATTTCACAACTTTTTACCAGACGGTTCTATGGGCTGCCATAGACTTGCAGAGGCGGAAGTGGACTGAATAATAATAATAATAATAATAATAATAAATATAGCTGCAAGCAGCAATGAGGGGGCCAAGCAGCCCATGAGCCTAGTCGTCAGGCTCGCAGAATGCATTTGGGCCAGACAGATGGTCACGAGCACACACAAGAAGTTTCATGTCGATATACCATCGTTTGACTGAGATACAAGGTCATTTGTTGTTCGGCGGCTTCATCATCAAATTCGATTGACTGTGATGGCTGAAATTACTTCAAGTGTACTTGGTGTGTATGTGTGTGTGTGTGTGTGTGTGTGTGTGTGTGTGTGTGTGCTAGAAGACTGCTGACATATGAGCTCAATGACATATGAGCCAAAATATATTTTGTATAGTTATAGCGCCCCCTAATGGCCAATGTGCACCAAATTTGGTAGGAGAGCTTGCGGAGGGGTGGGGCATAATCCCACCAAGGTTGGTTAAGAAATGTCAAAGGGCTGCCGAGATATGAGCTCACATCCTGTTTGACATCTTCGCAGCTGAGTTTCATTGGCTGCTGCGGCCAAACAGTTTAAAAATTTCAAAAGACTGAGGATAAATTTTGTGCGGCTTGGTGCAATGATGCTATCAACCAAGTCTGCGCAAATTTGGTCAAAAATTGAGGGAGGAGTAGCAATTTACATGATTTTAACAAATTTCAAAATGGCGGAAAATCTACCAGGTGCAATATGACGAGATAGGATAGGTTGGATTCGGTTTGACCGATGGATTCCAGCAATACTAAGATTTTGACAATCAGCCGTACGGTTCAAAAGTAACAAGCAGAAATGTACTTCCAACTTTGTCCTGTTGGTGGCGCTAGAGAGTTTGAGGCGGTGAGTTGAAATTTGCTGACAAGAACCTTGAGCGAGCCTAGAATCAGTGTGCCAAATTTCTCAACCTCTCGTCTGACGGTTCTATGGGTTGCCATAGAATTTCATTGATTTTAACAAAATTCAAAATGGCGGAAAATCCTCAAGGCTGAATATGACGTGATAGGGTGCGATGGATTCGGCTTGAACCAAGGATTCCAGAGATCGTGGAATTTTGTTTTTAGCCCAAACACATCATGAGATATGAGCCAAAATTCATTTTTGCTAGTTATAGCGCCCCCTAGCGGCCAAGTTGGTCCACGTTTTTTGGGGACCTTTCTGGTGGTGTCTGTCATAATGCCACCAAGTTTCGTTAAGATCTGCCAAAGGGCGGCCGAGATGTGAGCACACATCCTCTTTCGCGTCTGTGCAGCCAAATTTGATTGGCTGCCACAGCCAAATGCTTATGAAATTCGAAAATCCGTGTAAGATACTTGTGCAGTTTCCTCCACCGTTGCTATGGACCAAATTTGGGAGAAAATGGTCAAAAACTGAGGGAGGAGTAGCATTTTAATTGATTTTCACATAATTCAAAATGGCGGAAAATCTACCAGGTGCAATATGACGAAACAGGGCGCGTTGGATTCATTTTGACCCAAGCATTCCAGAGATACTAAGCTTTTGACGATCAGACGTATGGTTCAAAAGTAACAACCAGAAATGTACCTGCGAATTTGACCAGTTGGTGGCGCTAGAGAGTTTGAGGTGGTGAGTTGAAATTTGGTGACAAGATCCTTGAGGCAGCCTAGAATCAGTTTGCCAAGTTTAAAAACCTCTAGTCAGATGGTTCTATGCGTTGCCATAGAATTTCATTGATTTTAACAAAATTCAAAATGGCGGAAAATCCTCAAGGCAGAATATGACGTCATAGGGTGCGATGGATTCGTCTTGACCCATGGATTCCAGAGATAGTTGAATTTTCTTTCTAGCCAAAACGCATCATGAGATATGAGCCAAAAGGCATTTTTCCTAGTTATAGCGCCCCCTAGCGTCCAATTTGGTCCAAATTTGTTGTGGCCCTTTGGGAAGGGGTTTTGCATAATGCCACCAAGTTTCGTCAAGATTGGCCTAAGGGCCACCGAGATATGAGTGCACTTCCTGTTTTGCGTCTGCGCAGCCAAATTTGATTGGCTGCCACGGCCAAACGCTTGTGAAATTCAAATCACCGGGTATAACTTTTGTGCAGGTTAGTCCAATTATGCTATCTTCCAAGTTTGGGAGAAATTGGTAAAAAATTGAGGGAGTTGAAACATTTTAATTGATTTTCACAAAATTCAAAATGGCGGGAAAAGTATATGGCGGAAAATGACGTCATGGGGTGCCTTGGATTCGTCTTGGCCCAAGGATTCCAGGGATACCAAGTTTTTGAAAATCAGACCAACGGTTCAAAAGTTACAAGCAGAAATGTACCTGCGACTTTGAGCTGTTGGTGGCGCTAGAGGGTTTGAGGTAGAGGCCTGAAATTTGCTGAGAGGAATGTTGAGAGTGTCTAGAATCAGTGTGCCAAATTTCACAACTTTTTACCAGACGGTTCTATGGGCTGCCATAGACTTGCAGAGGCGGAAGTGGACTGAATAATAATAATAATAATAATAATAATAATAATAATAATAATAATAATAATAAGAAACAATAGAATCACTATGGGTGCCTTCGCAGCTTCGCTGCTTGGCCCCCAATAATAATAATAATAATAATAATAAGAAGAAACAATAGAATCACTATGGGTGCCTTCGCAGCTTTGCTGCTTGGCCCCCAATAATAATAATAAATATAGCTGCAAGCAGCAATGAGGGGGCCAAGCAAGCTATGAGCCTAGTCGTCAGGCTCGCAGAATGCATTTGGGCCAGACAGATGGTCACGAGCACCCACAAGAAGTTTCACGTCGATATACCATCGTTTGACTGAGATACAAGGTCATTTGCTGTTTGGTGGCTTCACCATCAAATTCGATTGACTGTGATGGCTGAAATTACTTCAAGTGTACTAGGTGTGTGTGTGTGTGTGTGTGTGTGCGTGTGTGTGAGTGAGAGAGAGAGTGTGTGTGTGAGAGAGTGTGCATGAGAGAGAGAGTGTGTGTGTGTGTGAGAGTGTGTGTGTGTGAGAGAGAGAGAGAGAGAGAGTGTGTGTGTGTGTGTGTGTGTGTGTGTGTGTGAGAGTGTGTGAGAGTGTGTGTGAGAGAGAGAGTGTGTGTGTGTGTGTGAGAGAGAGTGAGTGTGTGTGTGTGAGAGTGTGTGTGAGAGAGTGAGTGTGTGTGAGAGAGAGTGTGTGTGAGAGAGAGTGTGTGTAAGAGAGTGAGTGTGTGTGTGTGTGTGTGTGTGAGAGAGTGAGTGTGTGTGTGAGAGAGAGAGAGAGAGAGAGAGAGAGAGTGTGTGTGTGTGTGTGTGTGTGTGTGTGTGTGTGTGAAAGAGTGAGTGTGTGTGTGAGAGTGAGTGAATGTGTGTGTGTGAGAGAGTGTGTGTGTGAGAGAGAGTGTGTGTGTGAGAGAGAGAGAGTGTGTGTGTTAGAGAGAGTGTGTGTGTCAGAGAGTGTGTGAGAGAGAGAGAGTCTGTTTGAGTGAGAGAGAGAGTGACTGTGTGTGTGTGAGAGAGTGAGTGCGTGTGAGTGAGTGAGTGAGTGAGTGAGTGAGTGTGTGTGTGTGTGTGTGTGTGTGTGTGTGTGAGAGAGAGAGAGAGAGAGAGAGAGAGAGTGTGTGTGTGTGTGTGTGTGTGTGTGTGTGTGAGTGAGTGCGTGTGTGTGTGTGAGAGAGAGTGAGTGAGTGTGTGTGTGATAGAGAGAGTGAGTGTGTGTGTGAGAGAGAGAGAGAGTGAGTGTGTGTGAGAGAGTGAGTGAGTGAGTGAGTGAGTGAGTGAGTGTGTGTGTGTGTGTCAGCTTCCAAAACTGCGACTTTGACCTGTTGGTGGCGCTAGAGAGTTTGAGGTGCTGAGTTGAAATTTGGTGACAAGATCCTTGAGGCAGCCTAGAATCAGTCTGCCAAGTTTAAAAACCTCTAGTCAGATGGTTCTATGCGTTGCCATAGAATATCATTGATTTTAACAAAATTCAAAATGGCAGAAAATCCTCAAGGCAGAATATGACGTAATAGGGTGCGTTGGATTCGGCTTGAGCCATGGATTCCAGAGATAGTGGAATTTTGTTTCTACCCAAAACGCATCATGAGATATGAGCCAAAAGACATTTTTCCTAGTTATAGCGCCCCCTAGCAGCCAATTTGTTCCAAATTTTTTGCTCCCCTTTGGGGAGTGGTGCTGCATAATCCCACCAAGTTTTCTTAAGATACGCCAAAGGGTGGCCGAGAAATGAGCACACTTCATGTTTTGCATCTGCCATCCAATTTTGATTGGCTGACACGGCCAAACGCTTATGAAATTCTAAAAATCGGGTAGGCTTCTTGTGCAGCTTCTTCCCCAGTTGCCATGTACCAAGTTTGGGAGAAATTGTTCAAAAATTGAGGGAGGAGAACCATTTCAAGTGATTTTCACATAATTCAAAATGGGGGAAAATCTACGGGGTGGAATATGACGAGACAGGGCACGTTGGATTCGGTTTGGCCCACGCATTCCAGCGGTCGTAAGAGTCTGATGATCAGACGTATGGTTCAAAAGAAACAAGCAGAAATGTACCTGCGACTTTGACCTGTTGGTGGCGCTAGAGAGTTTGAGGTGCTGAGTTGAAATTTGGTGACAAGATCCTTGAGGCAGCCTAGAATCAGTGTGCCAAGTTTAAAAACCTCTAGTCAGATGGTTCTATGCGTTGCCATCGACTTTCATTGATTTTAACAAAATTCAAAATGGCGGAAAATCCTCAAGTCAGAATATGACGTCATAGGGTGCGATGGATTCGTCTTGACCCATGGATTCCAGAGATCATGAAATTTTGTTTCTACCCAAAAGTCATCATGAGATATGAGCCAAAAGACATTTTTCCCAGTTATAGCGCCCCCTAGCAGCCAATTTGTTCCAAATTTTTTTGCAGCCCTTTGGGGAGGCGTCCTGCATAATGCGACCAACTTTCGTTAAGATACGCCAAAGGGTGGCTGAGAAATGAGCACACTTCCTGTTTTGCATCTGACATCCAAATTTGATTGGCTGCCACGGCCAAACGCTTAGGAAATTCTAAAAAGCGGGTAAGTATTTTATGCAGCTTAGTCCCCAGGTGCCATCTACCAAGTTTGGGAGAAATTGGTCAAAAATTGAGGGAGGAGAAGCATTTTAATTGATTTTCACATAATTCAAAATGGCGGAAAATCTACTGGGTGGAACATGATGAAACAGGGTGCGTTGGATTCCTTTTGACCCAAGCATTCCAGCCACACTAAGAATTTGATGATCAGACGTATGGTTCAAAAGTAACAAGCAGAAATGTACCTGCAATTTTGACCTGTTGGTGGCGCTAGAGAGTTTGTGGTGCTGAGTTGAAATTTGGTGACAAGATCCTTGAGGCAGCCTAGAATCAGTGTGCCAAGTTTAAAAACCTCTAGTCAGACGGTTCTATGCATTGCCATAGAATTTCATTGATTTTAACAAAATTCAAAATGGTGGAAAATCCTCAAGGCAGAATATGACGTCATAGGGTGCGATGAGTTCGTCTTGAGCCAAGGATTCCTGACATAGTGGAATTTTGTTTCTAGCCAAAACGCATCATGAGATATGAGCCAAAAGGCATTTTTCCTAGTTATAGCGCCCCCTAGCGTCCAATTTGGTCCAAATTTGTTGTGGCCCTTTGGGAAGGGGTTTTGCATAATGCCACCAAGTTTCGTCAAGATTGGCCTAAGGGCCACCGAGATATGAGTGCACTTCCTGTTTTGCGTCTGCGCAGCCAAATTTGATTGGCTGCCACGGCCAAACGCTTGTGAAATTCAAATCACCGGGTATAACTTTTGTGCAGGTTAGTCCAATTATGCTATCTTCCAAGTTTGGGAGAAATTGGTAAAAAATTGAGGGAGTTGAAACATTTTAATTGATTTTCACAAAATTCAAAATGGCGGGAAAAGTATATGGCGGAAAATGACGTCATGGGGTGCCTTGGATTCGTCTTGGCCCAAGGATTCCAGGGATACCAAGTTTTTGAAAATCAGACCAACGGTTCAAAAGTTACAAGCAGAAATGTACCTGCGACTTTGAGCTGTTGGTGGCGCTAGAGGGTTTGAGGTAGAGGCCTGAAATTTGCTGAGAGGAATGTTGAGAGTGTCTAGAATCAGTGTGCCAAATTTCACAACTTTTTACCAGACGGTTCTATGGGCTGCCATAGACTTGCAGAGGCGGAAGTGGACTGAATAATAATAATAATATAATAATAATAATAATAATAATAATAATAATAATAAGAAACAATAGAATCACTATGGGTGCCTTCGCAGCTTCGCTGCTTGGCCCCCAATAATAATAATAATAATAATAAGAAGAAGAAACAATAGAATCACTATGGGTGCCTTCGCAGCTTTGCTGCTTGGCCCCCAATAATAATAATAAATATAGCTGCAAGCAGCAATGAGGGGGCCAAGCAAGCTATGAGCCTAGTCGTCAGGCTCGCAGAATGCATTTGGGCCAGACAGATGGTCACGAGCACCCACAAGAAGTTTCACGTCGATATACCATCGTTTGACTGAGATACAAGGTCATTTGCTGTTTGGTGGCTTCACCATCAAATTCGATTGACTGTGATGGCTGAAATTACTTCAAGTGTACTAGGTGTGTGTGTGTGTGTGTGTGTGTGCGTGTGTGTGAGTGAGAGAGAGAGTGTGTGTGTGAGAGAGTGTGCATGAGAGAGAGAGTGTGTGTGTGTGTGAGAGTGTGTGTGTGTGAGAGAGAGAGAGAGAGAGAGTGTGTGTGTGTGTGTGTGTGTGTGTGTGTGTGAGAGTGTGTGAGAGTGTGTGTGAGAGAGAGAGTGTGTGTGTGTGTGTGAGAGAGAGTGAGTGTGTGTGTGTGAGAGTGTGTGTGAGAGAGTGAGTGTGTGTGAGAGAGAGTGTGTGTGAGAGAGAGTGTGTGTAAGAGAGTGAGTGTGTGTGTGTGTGTGTGTGTGAGAGAGTGAGTGTGTGTGTGAGAGAGAGAGAGAGAGAGAGAGAGAGAGTGTGTGTGTGTGTGTGTGTGTGTGTGTGTGTGTGAAAGAGTGAGTGTGTGTGTGAGAGTGAGTGAATGTGTGTGTGTGAGAGAGTGTGTGTGTGAGAGAGAGTGTGTGTGTGAGAGAGAGAGAGTGTGTGTGTTAGAGAGAGTGTGTGTGTCAGAGAGTGTGTGAGAGAGAGAGAGTCTGTTTGAGTGAGAGAGAGAGTGACTGTGTGTGTGTGAGAGAGTGAGTGCGTGTGAGTGAGTGAGTGAGTGAGTGAGTGAGTGTGTGTGTGTGTGTGTGTGTGTGTGTGTGTGAGAGAGAGAGAGAGAGAGAGAGAGAGAGTGTGTGTGTGTGTGTGTGTGTGTGTGTGTGTGAGTGAGTGCGTGTGTGTGTGTGAGAGAGAGTGAGTGAGTGTGTGTGTGATAGAGAGAGTGAGTGTGTGTGTGAGAGAGAGAGAGAGTGAGTGTGTGTGAGAGAGTGAGTGAGTGAGTGAGTGAGTGAGTGAGTGAGTGAGTGTGTGTGTGTGTGTCAGCTTCCAAAACTGCGACTTTGACCTGTTGGTGGCGCTAGAGAGTTTGAGGTGCTGAGTTGAAATTTGGTGACAAGATCCTTGAGGCAGCCTAGAATCAGTCTGCCAAG
Organism: Neoarius graeffei; assembly: GCF_027579695.1. NCBI lineage: Eukaryota > Metazoa > Chordata > Actinopteri > Siluriformes > Ariidae > Neoarius > Neoarius graeffei. The sequence goes on from NC_083586.1 coordinate 870,514, forward strand.
TTTAAAAACCTCTAGTCAGATGGTTCTATGCGTTGCCATAGAATATCATTGATTTTAACAAAATTCAAAATGGCAGAAAATCCTCAAGGCAGAATATGACGTAATAGGGTGCGTTGGATTCGGCTTGAGCCATGGATTCCAGAGATAGTGGAATTTTGTTTCTACCCAAAACGCATCATGAGATATGAGCCAAAAGACATTTTTCCTAGTTATAGCGCCCCCTAGCAGCCAATTTGTTCCAAATTTTTTGCTCCCCTTTGGGGAGTGGTGCTGCATAATCCCACCAAGTTTTCTTAAGATACGCCAAAGGGTGGCCGAGAAATGAGCACACTTCATGTTTTGCATCTGCCATCCAATTTTGATTGGCTGACACGGCCAAACGCTTATGAAATTCTAAAAATCGGGTAGGCTTCTTGTGCAGCTTCTTCCCCAGTTGCCATGTACCAAGTTTGGGAGAAATTGTTCAAAAATTGAGGGAGGAGAACCATTTCAAGTGATTTTCACATAATTCAAAATGGGGGAAAATCTACGGGGTGGAATATGACGAGACAGGGCACGTTGGATTCGGTTTGGCCCACGCATTCCAGCGGTCGTAAGAGTCTGATGATCAGACGTATGGTTCAAAAGAAACAAGCAGAAATGTACCTGCGACTTTGACCTGTTGGTGGCGCTAGAGAGTTTGAGGTGCTGAGTTGAAATTTGGTGACAAGATCCTTGAGGCAGCCTAGAATCAGTGTGCCAAGTTTAAAAACCTCTAGTCAGATGGTTCTATGCGTTGCCATCGACTTTCATTGATTTTAACAAAATTCAAAATGGCGGAAAATCCTCAAGTCAGAATATGACGTCATAGGGTGCGATGGATTCGTCTTGACCCATGGATTCCAGAGATCATGAAATTTTGTTTCTACCCAAAAGTCATCATGAGATATGAGCCAAAAGACATTTTTCCCAGTTATAGCGCCCCCTAGCAGCCAATTTGTTCCAAATTTTTTTGCAGCCCTTTGGGGAGGCGTCCTGCATAATGCGACCAACTTTCGTTAAGATACGCCAAAGGGTGGCTGAGAAATGAGCACACTTCCTGTTTTGCATCTGACATCCAAATTTGATTGGCTGCCACGGCCAAACGCTTAGGAAATTCTAAAAAGCGGGTAAGTATTTTATGCAGCTTAGTCCCCAGGTGCCATCTACCAAGTTTGGGAGAAATTGGTCAAAAATTGAGGGAGGAGAAGCATTTTAATTGATTTTCACATAATTCAAAATGGCGGAAAATCTACTGGGTGGAACATGATGAAACAGGGTGCGTTGGATTCCTTTTGACCCAAGCATTCCAGCCACACTAAGAATTTGATGATCAGACGTATGGTTCAAAAGTAACAAGCAGAAATGTACCTGCAATTTTGACCTGTTGGTGGCGCTAGAGAGTTTGTGGTGCTGAGTTGAAATTTGGTGACAAGATCCTTGAGGCAGCCTAGAATCAGTGTGCCAAGTTTAAAAACCTCTAGTCAGACGGTTCTATGCATTGCCATAGAATTTCATTGATTTTAACAAAATTCAAAATGGTGGAAAATCCTCAAGGCAGAATATGACGTCATAGGGTGCGATGAGTTCGTCTTGAGCCAAGGATTCCTGACATAGTGGAATTTTGTTTCTAGCCAAAACGCATCATGAGATATGAGCCTAAAGACATTTTTCCTAGTTATAGCGCCCCCTAGCAGCCAATTTGGTCCAAATTTTTTGCTGCCCTTTGGGGAGGGGTGCTGCATAAAGCCACCCAGTTTCGTTAAGATACGCCAAAGGGTGGCCGAGAAATGAGCAAACTTCCTGTTTTGCATATGCCAGCCAAATTTGATTGGCTGCCACGGCCAAACGCTTAAGAAATTCTAAAAACCGGGCATATTTCTTGTGCAGCTTAGGCCCCAGTTGCCATGTACCACGTTTGGGAGAAATTTTCCAAAAATTGAGGGAGGAGAAGCATTTTAATTGATTTTCACATAATTCAAAATGGCGGAAAATCTACTGGGTGGAATATGAGGAGACAGGGCCCATTGGATTCCTTTTGACCCAAGCATTCCAGCCACACTAAGAATTTGATGATCAGACGTATGGTTCAAAAGTAACAAGCAGAAATGTACCTGCAATTTTGACCTGTTGGTGGCGCTAGAGAGTTTGAGGTGCTGAGTTGAAATTTGGTGACAAGATCCTTGAGGCAGCCTAGAATCAGTGTGCCAAGTTTAAAAACCTCTAGTCAGACGGTTCTATGCATTGCCATAGAATTTCATTGATTTTAACAAAATTCAAAATGGTGGAAAATCCTCAAGGCAGAATATGACGTCATAGGGTGCGGTGGATTCGGCTTGAGCCAAGGATTCCTGACATAGTGGAATTTTGTTTCTAGGCAAAACGCATCATGAGATATGAGCCAAAAGACATTTTTCCTAGTTATAGCGCCCCCTAGCAGCCAATTTGTTCCAAATTTTTTGCTGCTCTTTGGGGAGGGGTGTTGCATAAAGCCACCAAGTTTCGTTAAGATACGCCAAAGGTTCGCCGAGAAATGAGCACACTTCCTGTCTTGCATCTGCCAGCCAAATTTGATTGGCTGCCACGGCCAAACGCTTAAGAAATTCTAAAAACCGGGTATGTTTCTTGTGCAGCTTAGTCCCCAGTTGCCATGTACCAAGTTTGGGAGAAATTCTTCAAAAATTGTGGGAGGAGAAGCATTTTAATTGATTTTCACATAATTCAAAATGGCGGAAAATCTCCTGGGTGGAATATGACGAGACAGGGCCCCTGGATTCGTGGTGACCCAAGTATTCCAGCGATACTAAGATTTTGATGATCAGACGTATGGTTCAAAAGTAACAAGCAGAAGTGTACTTGCAACTTTGACCTGTTGGTGGCGCTAGAGAGTTTGAGGTGCTGAGTTGAAATTTGGTGACAAGATCCTTGAGGGAGCCTAGAATCAGTGTGCCAAGTTTAAAAACCTCTAGTCAGACGGTTCTATGCGTTGCCATAGAATTTCACTGATTTTAACAAAATTCAAAATGGCGGAAAATCCTCAAGGCAGAATATGACGTCATAGGGTGCGATGGATTCGTCTTGAGCCAAGGATTCCTGCCATAGTGGAATTTTGTTTCTAGCCAAAACGAGTCATGAGATATGAGCCAAAAGACATTTTTCCTAGTTATAGCGCCCCCTAGCAGCCAATTTGTTCCAAATTTTTTGGGGCCCTTTCGGGAGGGGTGCTGCATAAAGGCACCAAGTTTCGTTAAGATACGCCAAAGGGTGGCCGAGAAATGAGCACACTTCCTGTTTCGCATCTTTGCAGCCAAGTTTGATTGGCTGCCACGGCCAAACGCTTGTGAAATTCAAATCACCGGGTATAACTTTTGTGCAGGTTGGTCCAATTATGCTATCTTCCAAGTTTGGGAGAAATTGGTAAAAAATTGAGGGAGTTGAAACATTTTAATTGATTTTCACAAAATTCAAAATGGCGGGAAAAATATATGGGCGGGAAATGACGTCATGGGGTGCGTTGGATTCGTCTTGGCCCAAGGATTCCAGGGATACCAAGTTTTTGAAAATCAGACCAACGGTTCAAAAGTTACAAGCAGAAATGTACCTGGGACTTTGACCTGTTGGTGGCGCTAACGGGTTTGAGGTAGAGTCCTGAAATTTGGTGAGAGGAATGTTGAGAGTGTCTAGAATCAGTGTGCCAAATTTCACAACTTTTTACCAGACGGTTCTATGGGCTGCCATAGACTTGCAGAGGCGGAAGTGGACTGAATAATAATAATAAATATAGCTGCAAGCAGCAATGAGGGGGCCAAGCAGGCTATGAGCCTAGTCGTCAGGCTCGCAGAATGCATTTGGGCCAGACAGATGGTCACGAGCACACACAAGAAGTTTCATGTCGATATACCATCGTTTGACTGAGATACAAGGTCATTTGTTGTTCGGCGGCTTCATCATCAAATTCGATTGACTGTGATGGCTGAAATTACTTCAAGTGTACTTGGTGTGTATGTGTGTGTGTGTGTGTGTGTGTGTGCTAGAAGACTGCTGACATATGAGCTCAATGACATATGAGCCAAAATATATTTTGTATAGTTATAGCGCCCCCTAATGGCCAATGTGCACCAAATTTGGTAGGAGAGCTTGCGGAGGGGTGGGGCATAATCCCACCAAGGTTGGTTAAGAAATGTCAAAGGGCTGCCGAGATATGAGCTCACATCCTGTTTGACATCTTCGCAGCTGAGTTTCATTGGCTGCTGCGGCCAAACAGTTTAAAAATTTCAAAAGACTGAGGATAAATTTTGTGCGGCTTGGTGCAATGATGCTATCAACCAAGTCTGGGCAAATTTGGTCAAAAATTGAGGGAGGAGTAGCAATTTACATGATTTTAACAAATTTCAAAATGGCGGAAAATCTACCAGGTGCAATATGACGAGATAGGATAGGTTGGATTCGGTTTGACCGATGGATTCCAGCAATACTAAGATTTTGACAATCAGCCGTACGGTTCAAAAGTAACAAGCAGAAATGTACTTCCAACTTTGTCCTGTTGGTGGCGCTAGAGAGTTTGAGGCGGTGAGTTGAAATTTGCTGACAAGAACCTTGAGCGAGCCTAGAATCAGTGTGCCAAATTTCTCAACCTCTCGTCTGACGGTTCTATGGGTTGCCATAGAATTTCATTGATTTTAACAAAATTCAAAATGGCGGAAAATCCTCAAGGCTGAATATGACGTGATAGGGTGCGATGGATTCGGCTTGAACCAAGGATTCCAGAGATCGTGGAATTTTGTTTTTAGCCCAAACGCATCATGAGATATGAGCCAAAATTCATTTTTGCTAGTTATAGCGCCCCCTAGCGGCCAAGTTGGTCCACGTTTTTTGGGGACCTTTCTGGTGGTGTCTGTCATAATGCCACCAAGTTTCGTTAAGATCTGCCAAAGGGCGGCCGAGATGTGAGCACACATCCTCTTTCGCGTCTGTGCAGCCAAATTTGATTGGCTGCCACAGCCAAACGCTTATGAAATTCGAAAATCCGTGTAAGATTCTTGTGCAGTTTCCTCCACCGTTGCTATGGACCAAATTTGGGAGAAAATGGTCAAAAACTGAGGGAGGAGTAGCATTTTAATTGATTTTCACATAATTCAAAATGGCGGAAAATCTACCAGGTGCAATATGACGAAACAGGGCGCGTTGGATTCATTTTGACCCAAGCATTCCAGAGATACTAAGCTTTTGACGATCAGACGTATGGTTCAAAAGTAACAACCAGAAATGTACCTGCGAATTTGACCTGTTGGTGGCGCTAGAGAGTTTGAGGTGGTGAGTTGAAATTTGGTCACAAGACCCTTGAGGGTGCCTAGAATCAGTCTGCCAAATTTGAAAACCTCTAGTCATACGGTTCTATGGGTTGCCATCGAATTTCTTTGATTTTAACAAAATTCAAAATGGCGGAAAATCCTCAAGTCAGAATATGACGGCATAGGGTGCGATGCATTCGTCTTGACCCATGGATTCCAGAGATAGTGGAATTTTGTTTCTACCCAAAACGCATCATGAGATATGAGCCAAAAGACATTTTTCCTAGTTATAGCGCCCCCTAGCAGCCAATTTGTTCCAAATTTTTTGTTGCCCTTTGGGGAGGGGTGCTGCATAAAGCCACCAAGTTTCGTTAAGATAGGCCAAAGGGTGGCCGAGAAATGAGCACACTTCCTGTTTTGCATCTGCAAGCCAAATTTGATTGGCTGCCACAGCCAAACGCTTAGGAAATTCTAATTACCGGGTAAGATTCTTGTGCAGATTAGTCCCCAGTTGCCATCTACCAAGCTTGGGAGAAATTGTTCAAAAATTGAGGGAGGAGAAGCATTTTAATTGATTTTCACATAATTCAAAATGGCGGAAAATCTACTGGGTGGAATATGACGAGACAGGGCGCGTTGGAGTCGCTGTGACACAAGCATTCCAGCGATACTAAGATTTTGATGATCAGACGTATGGTTCAAAAGTAACAAGCAGAAATGTACCTGCAACTTTGACCTGTTGGTGGCGCTAGAGAGTTTGAGGTGGTGAGTTGAAATTTGGTGACAAGATCCTTGAGGCAGCCTAGAATCAGTTTGCCAAGTTTAAAAACCTCTAGTCAGATGGTTCTATGCGTTGCCATAGAATTTCATTGATTTTAACAAAATTCAAAATGGCGGAAAATCCTCAAGGCAGAATATGACGTCATAGGGTGCGATGGATTCGTCTTGACCCATGGATTCCAGAGATAGTTGAATTTTCTTTCTAGCCAAAACGCATCATGAGATATGAGCCAAAAGGCATTTTTCCTAGTTATAGCGCCCCCTAGCGTCCAATTTGGTCCAAATTTGTTGTGGCCCTTTGGGAAGGGGTTTTGCATAATGCCACCAAGTTTCGTCAAGATTGGCCAAAGGGCCACCGAGATATGAGTGCACATCCTGTTTTGCGTCTGCGCAGCCAAATTTGATTGGCTGCCACGGCCAAACACTTGTGAAATTCAAATCACCGGGTATAACTTTTGTGCAGGTTAGTCCAATTATGCTATCTTCCAAGTTTGGGAGAAATTGGTAAAAAATTGAGGGAGTTGAAACATTTTAATTGATTTTCACAAAATTCAAAATGGCGGGAAAAGTATATGGCGGAAAATGACGTCATGGGGTGCATTGGATTCGTCTTGGCCCAAGGATTCCAGGGATACCAAGTTTTTGAAAATCAGACCAACGGTTCAAAAGTTACAAGCAGAAATGTACCTGCGACTTTGAGCTGTTGGTGGCGCTAGAGGGTTTGAGGTAGAGGCCTGAAATTTGCTGAGAGGAATGTTGAGAGTGTCTAGAATCAGTGTGCCAAATTTCACAACTTTTTACCAGACGGTTCTATGGGCTGCCATAGACTTGCAGAGGCGGAAGTGGACTGAATAATAATAATAATAATAATAATAATAATAATAATAATAATAAGAAACAATAGAATCACTATGGGTGCCTTCGCAGCTTCGCTGCTTGGCCCCCAATAATAAATATAGCTGCAAGCAGCAATGAGGGGGCCAAGCAGGCTATGAGCCTAGTCGTCAGGCTCGCAGAATGCATTTGGGCCAGACAGATGGTCACGAGCACACACAAGAAGTTTCATGTCGATATACCATCGTTTGACTGAGATACAAGGTCATTTGTTGTTCGGCGGCTTCATCATCAAATTCGATTGACTGTGATGGCTGAAATTACTTCAAGTGTACTTGGTGTGTATGTGTGTGTGTGTGTGTGTGTGTGTGTGTGTGTGTGTGTGCTAGAAGACTGCTGACATATGAGCTCAATGACATATGAGCCAAAATATATTTTGTATAGTTATAGCGCCCCCTAATGGCCAATGTGCACCAAATTTGGTAGGAGAGCTTGCGGAGGGGTGGGGCATAATCCCACCAAGGTTGGTTAAGAAATGTCAAAGGGCTGCCGAGATATGAGCTCACATCCTGTTTGACATCTTCGCAGCTGAGTTTCATTGGCTGCTGCGGCCAAACAGTTTAAAAATTTCAAAAGACTGAGGATAAATTTTGTGCGGCTTGGTGCAATGATGCTATCAACCAAGTCTGGGCAAATTTGGTCAAAAATTGAGGGAGGAGTAGCAATTTACATGATTTTAACAAATTTCAAAATGGCGGAAAATCTACCAGGTGCAATATGACGAGATAGGATAGGTTGGATTCGGTTTGACCGATGGATTCCAGCAATACTAAGATTTTGACAATCAGCCGTACGGTTCAAAAGTAACAAGCAGAAATGTACTTCCAACTTTGTCCTGTTGGTGGCGCTAGAGAGTTTGAGGCGGTGAGTTGAAATTTGCTGACAAGAACCTTGAGCGAGCCTAGAATCAGTGTGCCAAATTTCTCAACCTCTCGTCTGACGGTTCTATGGGTTGCCATAGAATTTCATTGATTTTAACAAAATTCAAAATGGCGGAAAATCCTCAAGGCTGAATATGACGTGATAGGGTGCGATGGATTCGGCTTGAACCAAGGATTCCAGAGATCGTGGAATTTTGTTTTTAGCCCAAACGCATCATGAGATATGAGCCAAAATTCATTTTTGCTAGTTATAGCGCCCCCTAGCGGCCAAGTTGGTCCACGTTTTTTGGGGACCTTTCTGGTGGTGTCTGTCATAATGCCACCAAGTTTCGTTAAGATCTGCCAAAGGGCGGCCGAGATGTGAGCACACATCCTCTTTCGCGTCTGTGCAGCCAAATTTGATTGGCTGCCACAGCCAAACGCTTATGAAATTCGAAAATCCGTGTAAGATTCTTGTGCAGTTTCCTCCACCGTTGCTATGGACCAAATTTGGGAGAAAATGGTCAAAAACTGAGGGAGGAGTAGCATTTTAATTGATTTTCACATAATTCAAAATGGCGGAAAATCTACCAGGTGCAATATGACGAAACAGGGCGCGTTGGATTCATTTTGACCCAAGCATTCCAGAGATACTAAGCTTTTGACGATCAGACGTATGGTTCAAAAGTAACAACCAGAAATGTACCTGCGAATTTGACCTGTTGGTGGCGCTAGAGAGTTTGAGGTGGTGAGTTGAAATTTGGTCACAAGACCCTTGAGGGTGCCTAGAATCAGTCTGCCAAATTTGAAAACCTCTAGTCATACGGTTCTATGGGTTGCCATCGAATTTCTTTGATTTTAACAAAATTCAAAATGGCGGAAAATCCTCAAGTCAGAATATGACGGCATAGGGTGCGATGCATTCGTCTTGACCCATGGATTCCAGAGATAGTGGAATTTTGTTTCTACCCAAAACGCATCATGAGATATGAGCCAAAAGACATTTTTCCTAGTTATAGCGCCCCCTAGCAGCCAATTTGTTCCAAATTTTTTGTTGCCCTTTGGGGAGGGGTGCTGCATAAAGCCACCAAGTTTCGTTAAGATAGGCCAAAGGGTGGCCGAGAAATGAGCACACTTCCTGTTTTGCATCTGCAAGCCAAATTTGATTGGCTGCCACAGCCAAACGCTTAGGAAATTCTAATTACCGGGTAAGATTCTTGTGCAGATTAGTCCCCAGTTGCCATCTACCAAGCTTGGGAGAAATTGTTCAAAAATTGAGGGAGGAGAAGCATTTTAATTGATTTTCACATAATTCAAAATGGCGGAAAATCTACTGGGTGGAATATGACGAGACAGGGCGCGTTGGAGTCGCTGTGACACAAGCATTCCAGCGATACTAAGATTTTGATGATCAGACGTATGGTTCAAAAGTAACAAGCAGAAATGTACCTGCAACTTTGACCTGTTGGTGGCGCTAGAGAGTTTGAGGTGGTGAGTTGAAATTTGGTGACAAGATCCTTGAGGCAGCCTAGAATCAGTTTGCCAAGTTTAAAAACCTCTAGTCAGATGGTTCTATGCGTTGCCATAGAATTTCATTGATTTTAACAAAATTCAAAATGGCGGAAAATCCTCAAGGCAGAATATGACGTCATAGGGTGCGATGGATTCGTCTTGACCCATGGATTCCAGAGATAGTTGAATTTTCTTTCTAGCCAAAACGCATCATGAGATATGAGCCAAAAGGCATTTTTCCTAGTTATAGCGCCCCCTAGCGTCCAATTTGGTCCAAATTTGTTGTGGCCCTTTGGGAAGGGGTTTTGCATAATGCCACCAAGTTTCGTCAAGATTGGCCAAAGGGCCACCGAGATATGAGTGCACTTCCTGTTTTGCGTCTGCGCAGCCAAATTTGATTGGCTGCCACGGCCAAACGCTTGTGAAATTCAAATCACCGGGTATAACTTTTGTGCAGGTTAGTCCAATTATGCTATCTTCCAAGTTTGGGAGAAATTGGTAAAAAATTGAGGGAGTTGAAACATTTTAATTGATTTTCACAAAATTCAAAATGGCGGGAAAAGTATATGGCGGAAAATGACGTCATGGGGTGCCTTGGATTCGTCTTGGCCCAAGGATTCCAGGGATACCAAGTTTTTGAAAATCAGACCAACGGTTCAAAAGTTACAAGCAGAAATGTACCTGCGACTTTGAGCTGTTGGTGGCGCTAGAGGGTTTGAGGTAGAGGCCTGAAATTTGCTGAGAGGAATGTTGAGAGTGTCTAGAATCAGTGTGCCAAATTTCACAACTTTTTACCAGACGGTTCTATGGGCTGCCATAGACTTGCAGAGGCGGAAGTGGACTGAATAATAATAATAATAATAATAATAATAATAATAATAATAATAAGAAACAATAGAATCACTATGGGTGCCTTCGCAGCTTCGCTGCTTGGCCCCCAAATATAGCTGCAAGCAGCAATGTGGGGGCCAAGCAACATATGAGCCTAGTCGGAAGACCAGCAGAATGCACTTGGGCCAGGTAATGCCCTTGTGCAGCTTAGTCCAAAGTTGCTATCTACCAAGTTTGGGAGAAATTGGTGAAAAATTGAGGGAGGAGAAGCATTTTAATTGATTTTTACAAAATTCAAAATGGCGGAAAATCGTAAAGGCTAAATATGACGTCATAGGCTGCGATGGATTCGGCTTGAGCCAAGGATTCCAGAGATAGTGGAATTTTGTTTCTAGCCCAAACAGATCATGAGATATGAGCCAAAAGTAATTTTTCCTAGTTATAGCGCCCCCTAGCTGCCAAGTTGTTCCAAGTTTTTTGGGGACCTTTCTGGTGGCGTCTGGCAAAAGGCCACCAAGTTTCATTAAGATCTGCCAAAGGGCGGCCGAGATGTGAGCACACATCCTCTTTTGCGTCTGAGGAGCCAAATTTGATTGGCTGCCACGGCCAAACGCTTATGAAATTCATAAATCCGTGTAAGATTCTTCTGCAGCTTCGTCCACAGTTACTATCTACCAAGCTTGGGAGAAATTGGTTAAAAACTGAGGGAGAAGAAGCATTTTAATAGATTTTCACATAATTCAAAATGGCGGAAAATCTACCAGGTGCAATATGACGAGACAGGGCGCGTTGGATTCGATGTCACCAAGGCATTCCAGAGATCCTATGATTTTGACGATCAGACGTATGGTTCAAAAGTAACAACCAGAAATGTACCTGCGAATTTGACCTGTTGGTGGCGCTCGAGAGTTTGAGGTGGTGAGTTGAAACTTGGCGACAAGACCCTTGAGGGAGCGTAGAATCAGGCTGCCAAATTTGAAAACCTCTAGTCATATGGTTCTATGGGTTGCCATCGAATTTGATTGATTTTAACAAAATTCAAAATGGTGGAAAAACCTCAAGTCAGAATATGACGTCATAGGGTGCGATGGATTCGTCTTGACGCATGGATTCCAGAGATAATAGAATTTTGTTTCTACCCAAAACGCATCATGAGATATGAGCCAAAAGACATTTTTCCTAGTTATAGCGCCCCCTAGCAGCCAATTTGTTCCAAATTTTTTGCTGCCCTTTGGGGAGGCGTGGTGCATAATGCCACCAAGTTTCGTTAAGATACGCCAAAGGGTGGCCGAGAAATGAGCACACTTCCTGTTTTGCATCTGCCTTCCAATTTTGATTGGCTGCCACGGCCAAACGCTTAGGAAATTCTAAAAACCGGGTAAGTTTTGTATGTAGCTTAGTCCCCAGTTGCCATCTACCAAGTTTGGGAGAAATTGTTCAAAAATTGAGGGAGGAGAAGCATTTTAATTGATTTTCACATAATTCAAAATGGCGGAAAATCTACTGGGTGGAATATGACGAGACAGGGCGCGTTGGATTCCTTTTGCGCCAAGCATCCCAGCGATACTAAGAATTTGATGATCAGACGTATTGTTCAAAAGTAACATGCAGAAATGTACATGTGATTTTGACCTGTTGGTGGCGCTAGAGAGTTTGAGGTGTTGAGTTGAAAGTTGGTGACATGATCCTTGAGGCAGCCTAGAATCAGTGTGCCAAGTTTAAAAACCTCTAGTCAGACGGTTCTATGCGTTGCCATAGAATTTCATTGATTTTAACAAAATTCAAAATGGCGGAAAATCCT
>NC_083586.1:887500-895000 GCF_027579695.1 Neoarius graeffei
GAGGTGCTGAGTTGAAATTTGGTGACAAGATCCTTGAGGGAGCCTAGAATCAGTGTGCCAAGTTTAAAAACCTCTAGTCAGACGGTTCTATGCGTTGCCATAGAATTTCACTGATTTTAACAAAATTCAAAATGGCGGAAAATCCTCAAGGCAGAATATGACGTCATAGGGTGCGATGGATTCGTCTTGAGCCAAGGATTCCTGCCATAGTGGAATTTTGTTTCTAGCCAAAACGAGTCATGAGATATGAGCCAAAAGACATTTTTCCTAGTTATAGCGCCCCCTAGCAGCCAATTTGTTCCAAATTTTTTGGGGCCCTTTCGGGAGGGGTGCTGCATAAAGGCACCAAGTTTCGTTAAGATACGCCAAAGGGTGGCCGAGAAATGAGCACACTTCCTGTTTCGCATCTTTGCAGCCAAGTTTGATTGGCTGCCACGGCCAAACGCTTGTGAAATTCAAATCACCGGGTATAACTTTTGTGCAGGTTGGTCCAATTATGCTATCTTCCAAGTTTGGGAGAAATTGGTAAAAAATTGAGGGAGTTGAAACATTTTAATTGATTTTCACAAAATTCAAAATGGCGGGAAAAATATATGGGCGGGAAATGACGTCATGGGGTGCGTTGGATTCGTCTTGGCCCAAGGATTCCAGGGATACCAAGTTTTTGAAAATCAGACCAACGGTTCAAAAGTTACAAGCAGAAATGTACCTGGGACTTTGACCTGTTGGTGGCGCTAACGGGTTTGAGGTAGAGGCCTGAAATTTGGTGAGAGGAATGTTGAGAGTGTCTAGAATCAGTGTGCCAAATTTCACAACTTTTTACCAGACGGTTCTATGGGCTGCCATAGACTTGCAGAGGCGGAAGTGGACTGAATAATAATAATAATAATAATAATAATAATAATAATAATAATAATAATAATAATAAGAAACAATAGAATCACTATGGGTGCCTTCGCAGCTTTGCTGCTTGGCCCCCAAATATAGCTGCAAGCAGCAATGTGGGGGCCAAGCAGAATATGAGCCTAGTCGGAAGGCCAGCAGAATGCACTTGGGCCAGGTAATGCCCTTGTGCAGCTTAGTCCAAAGTTGCTATCTACCAAGTTTGGGAGAAATTGCTGAAAAATTGAGGGAGGAGAAGCATTTTAATTGATTTTTACAAAATTCAAAATGGCGGAAAATCGTAAAGGCTAAATATGACGTCATAGGCTGCGATGGATTCGGCTTGAGCCAAGGATTCCAGAGATAGTGGAATTTTGTTTCTAGCCCAAACAGATCATGAGATATGAGCCAAAAGTAATTTTTCCTAGTTATAGCGCCCCCTAGCTGCCAAGTTGTTCCAAGTTTTTTGGGGACCTTTCTGGTGGCGTCTGGCAAAAGGCCACCAAGTTTCATTAAGATCTGCCAAAGGGCGGCCGAGATGTGAGCACACATCCTCTTTTGCGTCTGAGGAGCCAAATTTGATTGGCTGCCACGGCCAAACGCTTATGAAATTCATAAATCCGTGTAAGATTCTTGTGCAGCTTCGTCCACAGTTACTATGTACCAAGCTTGGGAGAAATTGGTCAAAAACTGAGGGAGAAGAAGCATTTTAATAGATTTTCACATAATTCAAAATGGCGGAAAATCTACCAGGTGCAATATGACGAGACAGGGCGCGTTGGATTCGATGTCACCAAGGCATTCCAGAGATCCTAAGATTTTGACGATCAGACGTATGGTTCAAAAGTAACAACCAGAAATGTACCTGCGAATTTGACCTGTTGGTGGCGCTAGAGAGTTTGAGGTGGTGAGTTGAAACTTGGCGACAAGACCCTTGAGGGAGCGTAGAATCAGGCTGCCAAATTTGAAAACCTCTAGTCATATGGTTCTATGGGTTGCCATCGAATTTCATTGATTTTAACAAAATTCAAAATGGTGCAAAAACCTCAAGTCAGAATATGACGTCATAGGGTGCGATGGATTCGTCTTGACACATGGATTCCAGAGATAATGGAATTTTGTTTCTACCCAAAACGCATCATGAGATATGAGCCAAAAGAAATTTTTCAGAGTTATAGCGCCCCCTAGCAGCCAATATGTTCCAAATTTTTTGCTGCCCTTTGGGGAGGCGTGGTGCATAATGCCACCAAGTTTCGTTAAGATACGCCAAAGGGTGGCCGAGAAATGAGCACACTTCCTGTTTTGCATCTGCCTTCCAATTTTGATTGGCTGCCACGGCCAAACGCTTAGGAAATTCTAAAAACCGGGTAAGTTTTTTATGCAGCTTAGTCCCCAGTTGCCATCTATCACGTTGGGGAGAAATTCTTCAAAAATTGAGGGAGGAGAAACATTTTAATTGATTTTCACATAATTCAAAATGGCGGAAAATCTACTGGGTGGAATATGACGAGACAGGGCGGGTTGGATTCCGTTTGAGCCAACCATCCCACCGATACTAAGAAATTGATGATCAGACGTAGTGTTCAAAAGTAACAAGCAGAAATGTCCCTGTCATTTTGACCTGTTGGTGGCACTAGAGAGTTTGAGGTGTTGAGTTGAAATTTGGTGACATGATCCTTGAGGCAGCCTAGAATCAGTGTGCCAAGTTTAAAAACCTCTAGTCAGACGGTTCTATGCGTTGCCATAGAATTTCATTGATTTTAACAAAATTCAAAATGGCGGAAAATCCTCAAGGCAGAATATGACGTCATAGGTTGCGATGGATTCGTCTTCAGCCAAGAATTCCTGGCGTAGTGGAATTTTGTTTCTAGGCCAAATGCATCATGAGATATGAGCCAAAAGACATTTTTCCTAGTTATAGCGCCCCCTAGCGGCCAATTTGTTCCACCTTTTTTGTGGCCCTTTGAGAAGGGGTAGCGCATAATCCCACCAAGTTTCGTCAAGATAGGCCAAAGGGCCGCCGAGATATGAGCACACTTCCTGTTTCGCGTCTTCGCAGCCAAATTTGATTGGCTGCCACAGCCAAACGCTTGTGAAATTCAAATCCCCGGGTATAACTTTTGTGCAGGTTGGTCCACTTATGCTATCTTCCAAGTTTGGGAGAAATTGGTAAAAAATTGAGGGAGTTGAAACATTTTAATTGATTTTCACAAAATTCAAAATGGCGGGAATAATATATGGGCGCAAATGACGTCATGGGGTGCGTTGGATTCGTCTTGGCCCAAGGATTCCACCGATACCAAGTTTTTGAAAATCAGACCAACGGTTCAAAAGTTACAAGCAGAAATGTACATGGGATTTTGACCTGTTGGTGGCGCTAACGGGTTTGAGGTAGATGCCTGAAATTTGCTGAGAGGAATGTTGAGAGTGTCTAGAATCAGTGTGCCAAATTTCACAACTTTTTACCAGACGGTTCTATGGGCTGCCATAGACTTGCAGAGGCGGAAGTGGACTGAATAATAATAATAATAATAATAATAATAATAATAATAATAATAATAATAATAATAAACAATAGAATCACTATGGGTGCCTTCGCAGCTTCGCTGCTTGGCCCCCAATAATAAATATAGCTGCAAGCAGCAATGTGGGGGCCACGCAGCATATGGGCCGAGTCGTAAGGCCAGCAGAATGCACTTGGGCCAGGTAATGCCCTTGTGGAGCTTAGTCCAAAGTTGCTATCTACCAAGTTTGGGAGAAATTGGTGAAAAATTGAGGGAGGAGAAGCATTTTAATTGATTTTTACAAAATTCAAAATGGCGGAAAATCCTAAAGGGTGAATATGACGTGATAGGGTGCGATGGATTCGGCTTGAGCCAAGGATTCCAGAGCTAGTGGAATTTTGTTTCTAGCCCAAACGTATCATGAGATATGAGCCAAAATTCCTTTTTGCTAGTTATAGCGCCCCCTAGCGGCCAAGTTGGTCCAAGTTTTTTGGGGACCTTTCTGGTTGTGTCTAGCATAATGCCACCAAGTTTCGTTAAGATCTGCCAAAGTGCGGCCGAGATGTGAGCACACATCCTCTTTCGCGTCTGTGCAGCCAAATTTGATTGGCTGCCACGGCCAAACGCTTATGAAATTCGAAAATCCGTGTAAGATTCTTGTGCAGCTTCATCCACAGTTGCTATGGACCAAATTTGGGAGAAAATGGTCAAAAACTGAGGGAGGAGTAGCATTTTAATTGATTTTCACATAATTCAAAATGGCGGAAAATCTACCAGGTGCAATATGACGAAACAGGGCGCGTTGGATTCATTTTGACGGAAGCATTCCAGAAAGACTAAGATTTTGACGATCAGACGTATGTTCCAAAAGTAACAACCAGAAATGTACCTGCGAATTTGACCTGTTGGTGGCGCTAGAGAGTTTGAGGTGGTGAGTTGAAATTTGGTGACAAGACCCTTGAGGGAGCCTAGAATCAGTCTGAAAAATTTGAAAACCTCTAGTCATACGGTTCTATGGGTTGCCATCTAATTTCATTGATTTTAACAAATTTCAAAATGGCGGAAAATCCTCAAGGCAGAATATGACGGCATAGGGTGCGATGCATTCGTCTTGACCCATGGATTCCAGAGATAGTAGAATTTTGTTTCTACCCAAAACGCATCATGAGATATGAGCCAAAAGACATTTTTCCTAGTTATAGCGCCCCCTAGCAGCCAATTTGTTCCAAATTTTTTGCTGCCCTTTGGGGAGGGGTGCTGCATAAGGCCACCAAGTTTTGTTAAGATAGGCCAAAGGGTGGCCGAGAAATGAGCACACTTCCTGTTTTGCATCTGCAAGCCAAATTTGATTGGCTGCCACAGCCAAACGCTTAGGAAATTCTAATTACCGGGTAAGTTTCTTGTGCAGATTAGTCCCCAGTTGCCATCTACCAAGTTTGGGAGAAATTGTTCAAAAATTGAGGGAGGAGAAGCATTTTAATTGATTTTCACATAATTCAAAATGGCGGAAAATCTACTGGGTGTGATATGACGAGACAGGGTGCGTTGTAGTCGGTCTGACCCAAGCATTCCAGCGATACTAAGATTTTGATGATCAGACGTATGGTTCAAAAGTAACAAGCAGAAATGTACCTGCGACTTTGACCTGTTGGTGGCGCTAGAGACTTTGATGTGCTGAGTTGAAATTTGGTGACAAGATCCTTGAGGCAGCCTAGAATCAGTGTGCCAAGTTTAAAAACCTCTAGTCAGATGGTTCTATGTGTTGCCATAGAATTTCATTGATTTTAACAAAATTCAAAATGGCGGAAAATCCTCAAGGCAGAATATGACGTCATAGGATGTGATGGATTCGTCTTGACCCATGGATTCCAGATATAGTTGAATTTTCTTTCTAGCTAAAACGCATCATGAGATATGAGCCAAAAGACATTTTTCCTAGTTATAGCGCCCCCTAGCGTCCAATTTGGGCCAAATTTTTTGTGGCCCTTTGAGAAGGGGTTTCGCATAATGCCACCAAGTTTCGTCAAGAGAGGCCAAAGGGCCACCGAGATATGAGTGCACTTCCTGTTTTGCATCTGCGAAGCCAAATTTGATTGGCTGCCACGGCCAAACGTTTATGAAATTCAAATCACCGGGTATAACTTTTGTGCATGTTGGTCCAATTATGCTATCTTCCAAGTTTGGGAGAAATTGGTAAAAAATTGAGGGAGTTGAAACATTTTAATTGATTTTCACAAAATTCAAAATGGCGGGAAAAGTTTATGGGCGGTAAATGACGTCATGGGGTGCGTTGGATTCGTCTTGGCCCAAGGATTCCAGGGATACCAAGGTTTTGAAAATCAGACCAACGGTTCAAAAGTTACAAGCAGAAATGTACCTGCAACTTTGACCTGTTGGTGGCGCTAGAGGCTTTGAGATAGAGGCCTGAAATTTGCTGAGAGGAATGGTGAGACTGTCTAGAATCAGGGTGCCAAATTTCAAAACTTTTTACCAGACGGTTCTATGGGCTGCCATAGACTTGCAGAGGCGGAAGTGGACTGAATAATAATAATAATAATAATAATAATAATAATAATAATAATAATAATAAGAAACAATAGAATCACTATGGGTGCCTTCGCAGCTTCGCTGCTTGGCCCCCAATAATAATAATAATAATAATAAGAAACAATAGAATCACTATGGGTGCCTTCGCAGCTTCGCTGCTTGGCCCCCAATAATAATAATAAGAAACAATAGAATCACTATGGGTGCCTTCGCAGCTTCGCTGCTTGGCCCCCAAATATAGCTGCAAGCAGCAATGAGGGGGCCAAGCAGGCTATGAGCCTAGTCGTCAGGCTCGCAGAATGCATTTGGGCCAGACAGATGGTCACGAGCACACACAAGAAGTTTCATGTCGATATACCATCGTTTGACTGAGATACAAGGTCATTTGTTGTTCGGCGGCTTCATCATCAAATTCGATTGACTGTGATGGCTGAAATTACTTCAAGTGTACTTGGTGTGTATGTGTGTGTGTGTGTGTGTGTGTGTGTGTGCTAGAAGACTGCTGACATATGAGCTCAATGACATATGAGCCAAAATATATTTTGTATAGTTATAGCGCCCCCTAATGGCCAATGTGCACCAAATTTGGTAGGAGAGCTTGCGGAGGGGTGGGGCATAATCCCACCAAGGTTGGTTAAGAAATGTCAAAGGGCTGCCGAGATATGAGCTCACATCCTGTTTGACATCTTCGCAGCTGAGTTTCATTGGCTGCTGCGGCCAAACAGTTTAAAAATTTCAAAAGACTGAGGATAAATTTTGTGCGGCTTGGTGCAATGATGCTATCAACCAAGTCTGGGCAAATTTGGTCAAAAATTGAGGGAGGAGTAGCAATTTACATGATTTTAACAAATTTCAAAATGGCGGAAAATCTACCAGGTGCAATATGACGAGATAGGATAGGTTGGATTCGGTTTGACCGATGGATTCCAGCAATACTAAGATTTTGACAATCAGCCGTACGGTTCAAAAGTAACAAGCAGAAATGAACTTCCAACTTTGTCCTGTTGGTGGCGCTAGAGAGTTTGAGGCGGTGAGTTGAAATTTGCTGACAAGAACCTTGAGCGAGCCTAGAATCAGTGTGCCAAATTTCTCAACCTCTCGTCTGACGGTTCTATGGGTTGCCATAGAATTTCATTGATTTTAACAAAATTCAAAATGGCGGAAAATCCTCAAGGCTGAATATGACGTGATAGGGTGCGATGGATTCGGCTTGAACCAAGGATTCCAGAGATCGTTGAATTTTGTTTTTAGCCCAAACGCATCATGAGATATGAGCCAAAATTCATTTTTGCTAGTTATAGCGCCCCCTAGCGGCCAAGTTGGTCCACGTTTTTTGGGCACCTTTCTGGTGGTGTCTGTCATAATGCCACCAAGTTTCGTTAAGATCTGCCAAAGGGCGGCCGAGATGTGAGCACACATCCTCTTTCGCGTCTGTGCAGCCAAATTTGATTGGCTGCCACAGCCAAACGCTTATGAAATTCGAAAATCCGTGTAAGATTCTTGTGCAGTTTCCTCCACCGTTGCTATGGACCAAATTTGGGAGAAAATGGTCAAAAACTGAGGGAGG
>NC_083586.1:910000-917500 GCF_027579695.1 Neoarius graeffei
TAATAAAATTCAAAATGGCGGAAAATCTACCAGGTGCAATATGATGACATAGGTTGCGTTCGATTCGGTTTGACCGATGGATTGGACCAATACTAAGATTTTGACAATCAGCCATTCGGTTCAAAAGAAACAAACAGAAATGTACTTCCAACTTTGACCTGTTGGTGGCGCTAGAGAGTTTGAGGTGGTGAGCTGAAATTTGCTGACAAGAACCTTGAGGCAGCCTAGAATCAGTGTGCCAAATTTCTCAACCTCTCGCCAGACGGTTCTATGGGTTGCCATAGAATTTCATTGATTTTAACAAAATTCAAAATGGCGGAAAATCCTCAAGGCAGAATATGACGTGATATGGTGCGATGGATTCGTCTTGACCTAGGGATTCCAGAGATAGTGGAATTTTGTTTCTATCCAAAATGCATCATGAGATATGAGCCCAAAGTCATTTTTCTTAGTTATAGCGCCCCCTAGCGGCCAATTTGTTCCAAATTTTTGGGGGCCCTTTGTGAAGGGGTGGTGCATAGTGCCACCAAGTTTCGTCAAGATCGACCAAAGGGCCGCTGAGATATCAGCGCACTTCCTGTTTTGCATCGGCTCAGCCAAATTTGATTGGCTCCCATGGCCAAACGGTTATGAAATTCAAAATACTGGGTATAACTTTTGTGCAGGTTGGTCCAATTTTGCTGTCTTCCAAGTTTGGGAGAAATTGGTCAAAAATTGAGGGAGGAGTAGCATTTTAATTGATTTTCACAAAATTCAAAATGGCGGGAAAACTATATGGGCGGAAAATGACGTCATGGGGTGCTTTGGATTCGTCTTGGCCCAAGGATTCCAGGGATACCAAGTTTTTGAAAATCGGACCAACGGGTCAAAAGTTACAAGCAGAAATGTACCTGCGACTTTGACCTGTTGGTGGCGCTAGACGGTTTGAGGTAGAGGCCTGAAATTTGCTGAGAGGAATGTTGAGACTGTCTAGAATCAGTGTGCCAAATTTCACAACTTTTTACCAGACGGTTCTATGGGCTGCCATAGACTTGCAGAGGCGGAAGTGGACTGAATAATAATAATAATAATAATAAGAAACAATAGAATCACTATGGGTGCCTTCGCAGCTTTGCTGCTTGGCCCCCAAATATAGCTGCAAGCAGCAATGTGGGGGCCAAGCAACCTATGAGCCTACTCGGAAGGCCAGCAGAATGCACTTGGGCCAGGTAATGCCCTTGTGCAGCTTAGTCCAAAGTTGCTATCTACCAAGTTTGGGAGAAATTGGTGAAAAATTGAGGGAGGAGAAGCGTTTTAATTGATTTTGACAAAATTCAAAATGGCGGAAAATCCTAAAGGCTGAATATGACGTGATAGGCTGCGATGGATTCGGCTTGAGCCAAGGATTCCAGAGCTAGTGGAATTTTGTTTCTAGCCCAAACACATCATGAGATATGAGCCAAAATTCGTTTTTGATAGTTATAGCGCCCCCTAGCTGCCAAGTTGGTCCAAGTTTTTTGGGGACCTTTCTGGTGGTGTCTGGCATAATGCCACCAAGTTTCGTTAAGATCTGCCAAAGGGCGGCCGAGATGTGAGCACACATCCTCTTTCGCGTCTGGCTGCCACGGCCAAACGCTCAGGAAATTCGAAAATCCGTGTAAGATTCTTGTGCAGCATCATCCAGAGTTGCTATGGACCAAAGTTGGGAGAAAATGGTCAAAAACTGAGGGAGGAGTAGCATTTTAATTGATTTTCACATAATTCAAAATGGCGGAAAATCTACCAGGTGCAATATGACGAAACAGGGCGCGTTGGATTCATTTTGACCCAAGCATTCCAGAGATACTAAGCTTTTGACGATCAGACGTATGGTTCAAAAGTAACAACCAGAAATGTACCTGCGAATTTGACCTGTTGGTGGCGCTAGAGAGTTTGAGGTGGTGAGTTGAAATTTGGTCACAAGACCCTTGAGGGTGCCTAGAATCAGTCTGCCAAATTTGAAAACCTCTAGTCATACGGTTCTATGGGTTGCCATCGAATTTCTTTGATTTTAACAAAATTCAAAATGGCGGAAAATCCTCAAGTCAGAATATGACGGCATAGGGTGCGATGCATTCGTCTTGACCCATGGATTCCAGAGATAGTGGAATTTTGTTTCTACCCAAAACGCATCATGAGATATGAGCCAAAAGACATTTTTCCTAGTTATAGCGCCCCCTAGCAGCCAATTTGTTCCAAATTTTTTGTTGCCCTTTGGGGAGGGGTGCTGCATAAAGCCACCAAGTTTCGTTAAGATAGGCCAAAGGGTGGCCGAGAAATGAGCACACTTCCTGTTTTGCATCTGCAAGCCAAATTTGATTGGC
Organism: Neoarius graeffei; assembly: GCF_027579695.1. Classification (NCBI taxonomy): domain Eukaryota; kingdom Metazoa; phylum Chordata; class Actinopteri; order Siluriformes; family Ariidae; genus Neoarius; species Neoarius graeffei. The sequence goes on from NC_083586.1 coordinate 912,343, forward strand.
TGCCACAGCCAAACGCTTAGGAAATTCTAATTACCGGGTAAGATTCTTGTGCAGATTAGTCCCCAGTTGCCATCTACCAAGCTTGGGAGAAATTGTTCAAAAATTGAGGGAGGAGAAGCATTTTAATTGATTTTCACATAATTCAAAATGGCGGAAAATCTACTGGGTGGAATATGACGAGACAGGGCGCGTTGGAGTCGCTGTGACACAATCATTCCAGCGATACTAAGATTTTGATGATCAGACGTATGGTTCAAAAGTAACAAGCAGAAATGTACCTGCAACTTTGACCTGTTGGTGGCGCTAGAGAGTTTGAGGTGGTGAGTTGAAATTTGGTGACAAGATCCTTGAGGCAGCCTAGAATCAGTTTGCCAAGTTTAAAAACCTCTAGTCAGATGGTTCTATGCGTTGCCATAGAATTTCATTGATTTTAACAAAATTCAAAATGGCGGAAAATCCTCAAGGCAGAATATGACGTCATAGGGTGCGATGGATTCGTCTTGACCCATGGATTCCAGAGATAGTTGAATTTTCTTTCTAGCCAAAACGCATCATGAGATATGAGCCAAAAGGCATTTTTCCTAGTTATAGCGCCCCCTAGCGTCCAATTTGGTCCAAATTTGTTGTGGCCCTTTGGGAAGGGGTTTTGCATAATGCCACCAAGTTTCGTCAAGATTGGCCAAAGGGCCACCGAGATATGAGTGCACTTCCTGTTTTGCGTCTGCGCAGCCAAATTTGATTGGCTGCCACGGCCAAACGCTTGTGAAATTCAAATCACCGGGTATAACTTTTGTGCAGGTTAGTCCAATTATGCTATCTTCCAAGTTTGGGAGAAATTGGTAAAAAATTGAGGGAGTTGAAACATTTTAATTGATTTTCACAAAATTCAAAATGGCGGGAAAAGTATATGGCGGAAAATGACGTCATGGGGTGCCTTGGATTCGTCTTGGCCCAAGGATTCCAGGGATACCAAGTTTTTGAAAATCAGACGAACGGTTCAAAAGTTACAAGCAGAAATGTACCTGCGACTTTGAGCTGTTGGTGGCGCTAGAGGGTTTGAGGTAGAGGCCTGAAATTTGCTGAGAGGAATGTTGAGAGTGTCTAGAATCAGTGTGCCAAATTTCACAACTTTTTACCAGACGGTTCTATGGGCTGCCATAGACTTGCAGAGGCGGAAGTGGACTGAATAATAATAATAATAATAATAATAATAATAATAATAAATATAGCTGCAAGCAGCAATGAGGGGGCCAAGCAAGCTATGAGCCTAGTCGTCAGGCTCGCAGAATGCATTTGGGCCAGACAGATGGTCACGAGCACACACAAGAAGTTTCATGTCGATATACCATCGTTTGACTGAGATACAAGGTCATTTGTTGTTCGGCGGCTTCATCATCAAATTCGATTGACTGTGATGGCTGAAATTACTTCAAGTGTACTTGGTGTGTATGTGTGTGTGTGTGTGTGTGTGTGTGTGTGTGTGTGTGCTAGAAGACTGCTGACATATGAGCTCAATGACATATGAGCCAAAATATATTTTGTATAGTTATAGCGCCCCCTAATGGCCAATGTGCACCAAATTTGGTAGGAGAGCTTGCGGAGGGGTGGGGCATAATCCCACCAAGGTTGGTTAAGAAATGTCAAAGGGCTGCCGAGATATGAGCTCACATCCTGTTTGACATCTTCGCAGCTGAGTTTCATTGGCTGCTGCGGCCAAACAGTTTAAAAATTTCAAAAGACTGAGGATAAATTTTGTGCGGCTTGGTGCAATGATGCTATCAACCAAGTCTGGGCAAATTTGGTCAAAAATTGAGGGAGGAGTAGCAATTTACATGATTTTAACAAATTTCAAAATGGCGGAAAATCTACCAGGTGCAATATGACGAGATAGGATATGTTGGATTCGGTTTGACCGATGGATTCCAGCAATACTAAGATTTTGACAATCAGCCGTACGGTTCAAAAGTAACAAGCAGAAATGTACTTCCAACTTTGTCCTGTTGGTGGCGCTAGAGAGTTTGAGGCGGTGAGTTGAAATTTGCTGACAAGAACCTTGAGCGAGCCTAGAATCAGTGTGCCAAATTTCTCAACCTCTCGTCTGACGGTTCTATGGGTTGCCATAGAATTTCATTGATTTTAACAAAATTCAAAATGGCGGAAAATCCTCAAGGCTGAATATGACGTGATAGGGTGCGATGGATTCGGCTTGAACCAAGGATTCCAGAGATCGTGGAATTTTGTTTTTAGCCCAAACGCATCATGAGATATGAGCCAAAATTCATTTTTGCTAGTTATAGCGCCCCCTAGCGGCCAAGTTGGTCCACGTTTTTTGGGGACCTTTCTGGTGGTGTCTGTCATAATGCCACCAAGTTTCGTTAAGATCTGCCAAAGGGCGGCCGAGATGTGAGCACACATCCTCTTTCGCGTCTGTGCAGCCAAATTTGATTGGCTGCCACAGCCAGACGCTTATGAAATTCGAAAATCCGTGTAAGAGTCTTGTGCAGTTTCCTCCACCGTTGCTATGGACCAAATTTGGGAGAAAATGGTCAAAAACTGAGGGAGGAGTAGCATTTTAATTGATTTTCACATAATTCAAAATGGCGGAAAATCTACCAGGTGCAATATGACGAAACAGGGCGCGTTGGATTCATTTTGACCCAAGCATTCCAGAGATACTAAGCTTTTGACGATCAGACGTATGGTTCAAAAGTAACAACCAGAAATGTACCTGCGAATTTGACCTGTTGGTGGCGCTAGAGAGTTTGAGGTGGTGAGTTGAAATTTGGTCACAAGACCCGTGAGGGTGCCTAGAATCAGTCTGCCAAATTTGAAAACCTCTAGTCATACGGTTCTATGGGTTGCCATCGAATTTCTTTGATTTTAACAAAATTCAAAATGGCGGAAAATCCTCAAGTCAGAATATGACGGCATAGGGTGCGATGCATTCGTCTTGACCCATGGATTCCAGAGATAGTGGAATTTTGTTTCTACCCAAAACGCATCATGAGATATGAGCCAAAAGACATTTTTCCTAGTTATAGCGCCCCCTAGCAGCCAATTTGTTCCAAATTTTTTGTTGCCCTTTGGGGAGGGGTGCTGCATAAAGCCACCAAGTTTCGTTAAGATAGGCCAAAGGGTGGCCGAGAAATGAGCACACTTCCTGTTTTGCATCTGCAAGCCAAATTTGATTGGCTGCCACAGCCAAACGCTTAGGAAATTCTAATTACCGGGTAAGATTCTTGTGCAGATTAGTCCCCAGTTGCCATCTACCAAGCTTGGGAGAAATTGTTCAAAAATTGAGGGAGGAGAAGCATTTTAATTGATTTTCACATAATTCAAAATGGCGGAAAATCTACTGGGTGGAATATGACGAGACAGGGCGCGTTGGAGTCGCTGTGACACAAGCATTCCAGCGATACTAAGATTTTGATGATCAGACGTATGGTTCAAAAGTAACAAGCAGAAATGTACCTGCAAATTTGACCTGTTGGTGGCGCTAGAGAGTTTGAGGTGGTGAGTTGAAATTTGGTGACAAGATCCTTGAGGCAGCCTAGAATCAGTTTGCCAAGTTTAAAAACCTCTAGTCAGATGGTTCTATGCGTTGCCATAGAATTTCATTGATTTTAACAAAATTCAAAATGGCGGAAAATCCTCAAGGCAGAATATGACGTCATAGGGTGCGATGGATTCGTCTTGACCCATGGATTCCAGAGATAGTTGAATTTTCTTTCTAGCCAAAACGCATCATGAGATATGAGCCAAAAGGCATTTTTCCTAGTTATAGCGCCCCCTAGCGTCCAATTTGGTCCAAATTTGTTGTGGCCCTTTGGGAAGGGGTTTTGCATAATGCCACCAAGTTTCGTCAAGATTGGCCAAAGGGCCACCGAGATATGAGTGCACTTCCTGTTTTGCGTCTGCGCAGCCAAATTTGATTGGCTGCCACGGCCAAACGCTTGTGAAATTCAAATCACCGGGTATAACTTTTGTGCAGGTTAGTCCAATTATGCTATATTCCAAGTTTGGGAGAAATTGGTAAAAAATTGAGGGAGTTGAAACATTTTAATTGATTTTCACAAAATTCAAAATGGCGGGAAAAGTATATGGCGGAAAATGACGTCATGGGGTGCCTTGGATTCGTCTTGGCCCAAGGATTCCAGGGATACCAAGTTTTTGAAAATCAGACCAACGGTTCAAAAGTTACAAGCAGAAATGTACCTGCGAATTTGAGCTGTTGGTGGCGCTAGAGGGTTTGAGGTAGAGGCCTGAAATTTGCTGAGAGGAATGTTGAGAGTGTCTAGAATCAGTGTGCCAAATTTCACAACTTTTTACCAGACGGTTCTATGGGCTGCCATAGACTTGCAGAGGCGGAAGTGGACTGAATAATAATAATAATAATAATAATAATAATAATAATAATAATAAATATAGCTGCAAGCAGCAATGAGGGGGCCAAGCAGGCTATGAGCCTAGTCGTCAGGCTCGCAGAATGCATTTGGGCCAGACAGATGGTCACGAGCACACACAAGAAGTTTCATGTCGATATACCATCGTTTGACTGAGATACAAGGTCATTTGTTGTTCGGCGGCTTCATCATCAAATTCGATTGACTGTGATGGCTGAAATTACTTCAAGTGTACTTGGTGTGTATGTGTGTGTGTGTGTGTGTGTGTGTGTGTGTGTGCTAGAAGACTGCTGACATATGAGCTCAATGACATATGAGCCAAAATATATTTTGTATAGTTATAGCGCCCCCTAATGGCCAATGTGCACCAAATTTGGTAGGAGAGCTTGCGGAGGGGTGGGGCATAATCCCACCAAGGTTGGTTAAGAAATGTCAAAGGGCTGCCGAGATATGAGCTCACATCCTGTTTGACATCTTCGCAGCTGAGTTTCATTGGCTGCTGCGGCCAAACAGTTTAAAAATTTCAAAAGACTGAGGATAAATTTTGTGCGGCTTGGTGCAATGATGCTATCAACCAAGTCTGGGCAAATTTGGTCAAAAATTGAGGGAGGAGTAGCAATTTACATGATTTTAACAAATTTCAAAATGGCGGAAAATCTACCAGGTGCAATATGACGAGATAGGATAGGTTGGATTCGGTTTGACCGATGGATTCCAGCAATACTAAGATTTTGACAATCAGCCGTACGGTTCAA
>NC_083586.1:925000-930000 GCF_027579695.1 Neoarius graeffei
CAACTTTCGTTAAGATACGCCAAAGGGTGGCTGAGAAATGAGCACACTTCCTGTTTTGCATCTGCCATCCAAATTTGATTGGCTGCCACGGCCAAACGCTTAGGAAATTCTAAAAAGCGGGGAAGTATTTTATGCAGCTTAGTCCCCAGGTGCCATCTACCAAGTTTGGGAGAAATTGGTCAAAAATTGAGGGAGGAGAAGCATTTTAATTGATTTTCACATAATTCAAAATGGCGGAAAATCTACTGGGTGGAACATGATGAAACAGGGTGCGTTGGATTCCTTTTGACCCAAGCATTCCAGCCACACTAAGAATTTGATGATCAGACGTATGGTTCAAAAGTAACAAGCAGAAATGTACCTGCAATTTTGACCTGTTGGTGGCGCTAGAGAGTTTGTGGTGCTGAGTTGAAATTTGGTGACAAGATCCTTGAGGCAGCCTAGAATCAGTGTGCCAAGTTTAAAAACCTCTAGTCAGACGGTTCTATGCATTGCCATAGAATTTCATTGATTTTAACAAAATTCAAAATGGTGGAAAATCCTCAAGGCAGAATATGACGTCATAGGGTGCGATGAGTTCGTCTTGAGCCAAGGATTCCTGACATAGTGGAATTTTGTTTCTAGCCAAAACGCATCATGAGATATGAGCCTAAAGACATTTTTCCTAGTTATAGCGCCCCCTAGCAGCCAATTTGGTCCAAATTTTTTGCTGCCCTTTGGGGAGGGGTGCTGCATAAAGCCACCCAGTTTCGTTAAGATACGCCAAAGGGTGGCCGAGAAATGAGCAAACTTCCTGTTTTGCATATGCCAGCCAAATTTGATTGGCTGCCACGGCCAAACGCTTAAGAAATTCTAAAAACCGGGCATATTTCTTGTGCAGCTTAGGCCCCAGTTGCCATGTACCACGTTTGGGAGAAATTTTCCAAAAATTGAGGGAGGAGAAGCATTTTAATTGATTTTCACATAATTCAAAATGGCGGAAAATCTACTGGGTGGAATATGAGGAGACAGGGCCCATTGGATTCCTTTTGACCCAAGCATTCCAGCCACACTAAGAATTTGATGATCAGACGTATGGTTCAAAAGTAACAAGCAGAAATGTACCTGCAATTTTGACCTGTTGGTGGCGCTAGAGAGTTTGAGGTGCTGAGTTGAAATTTGGTGACAAGATCCTTGAGGCAGCCTAGAATCAGTGTGCCAAGTTTAAAAACCTCTAGTCAGACGGTTCTATGCATTGCCATAGAATTTCATTGATTTTAACAAAATTCAAAATGGTGGAAAATCCTCAAGGCAGAATATGACGTCATAGGGTGCGGTGGATTCGGCTTGAGCCAAGGATTCCTGACATAGTAGAATTTTGTTTCTAGGCAAAACGCATCATGAGATATGAGCCAAAAGACATTTTTCCTAGTTATAGCGCCCCCTAGCAGCCAATTTGTTCCAAATTTTTTGCTGCCCTTTGGGGAGGGGTGTTGCATAAAGCCACCAAGTTTCGTTAAGATACGCCAAAGGGTGGCCGAGAAATGAGCAAACTTCCTGTTTTGCATATGCCAGCCAAATTTGATTGGCTGCCACGGCCAAACGCTTAAGAAATTCTAAAAACCGGGCATATTTCTTGTGCAGCTTAGGCCCCAGTTGCCATGTACCACGTTTGGGAGAAATTTTCCAAAAATTGAGGGAGGAGAAGCATTTTAATTGATTTTCACATAATTCAAAATGGCGGAAAATCTACTGGGTGGAATATGAGGAGACAGGGCCCATTGGATTCCTTTTGACCCAAGCATTCCAGCCACACTAAGAATTTGATGATCAGACGTATGGTTCAAAAGTAACAAGCAGAAATGTACCTGCAATTTTGACCTGTTGGTGGCGCTAGAGAGTTTGAGGTGCTGAGTTGAAATTTGGTGACAAGATCCTTGAGGCAGCCTAGAATCAGTGTGCCAAGTTTAAAAACCTCTAGTCAGACGGTTCTATGCATTGCCATAGAATTTCATTGATTTTAACAAAATTCAAAATGGTGGAAAATCCTCAAGGCAGAATATGACGTCATAGGGTGCGGTGGATTCGGCTTGAGCCAAGGATTCCTGACATAGTAGAATTTTGTTTCTAGGCAAAACGCATCATGAGATATGAGCCAAAAGACATTTTTCCTAGTTATAGCGCCCCCTAGCAGCCAATTTGTTCCAAATTTTTTGCTGCCCTTTGGGGAGGGGTGTTGCATAAAGCCACCAAGTTTCGTTAAGATACGCCAAAGGTTCGCCGAGAAATGAGCACACTTCCTGTCTTGCATCTGCCAGCCAAATTTGATTGGCTGCCACGGCCAAACGCTTAAGAAATTCTAAAAACCGGGTATGTTTCTTGTGCAGCTTTGTCCCCAGTTGCCATTTACCAAGTTTGGGAGAAATTCTTCAAAAATTGTGGGAGGAGAAGCATTTTAATTGATTTTCACATAATTCAAAATGGCGGAAAATCTCCTGGGTGGAATATGACGAGACAGGGCCCCTGGATTCGTGGTGACCCAAGTATTCCAGCGATACTAAGATTTTGATGATCAGACGTATGGTTCAAAAGTAACAAGCAGAAGTGTACTTGCAACTTTGACCTGTTGGTGGCGCTAGAGAGTTTGAGGTGCTGAGTTGAAATTTGGTGACAAGATCCTTGAGGGAGCCTAGAATCAGTGTGCCAAGTTTAAAAACCTCTAGTCAGACGGTTCTATGCGTTGCCATAGAATTTCACTGATTTTAACAAAATTCAAAATGGCGGAAAATCCTCAAGGCAGAATATGACGTGATAGGGTGCGATGGATTCGTCTTGAGCCAAGGATTCCTGCCATAGTGGAATTTTGTTTCTAGGCAAAACGAGTCATGAGATATGAGCCAAAAGACATTTTTCCTAGTTATAGCGCCCCCTAGCAGCCAATTTGTTCCAAATTTTTTGGGGCCCTTTCGGGAGGGGTGCTGCATAAAGGCACCAAGTTTCGTTAAGATACGCCAAAGGGTGGCCGAGAAATGAGCACACTTCCTGTTTCGCATCTTTGCAGCCAAGTTTGATTGGCTGCCACGGCCAAACGCTTGTGAAATTCAAATCACCGGGTATAACTTTTGTGCAGGTTGGTCCAATTATGCTATCTTCCAAGTTTGGGAGAAATTGGTAAAAAATTGAGGGAGTTGAAACATTTTAATTGATTTTCACAAAATTCAAAATGGCGGGAAAAATATATGGGCGGGAAATGACGTCATGGGGTGCGTTGGATTCGTCTTGGCCCAAGGATTCCAGGGATACCAAGTTTTTGAAAATCAGACCAACGGTTCAAAAGTTACAAGCAGAAATGTACCTGGGACTTTGACCTGTTGGTGGCGCTAACGGGTTTGAGGTAGAGGCCTGAAATTTGGTGAGAGGAATGTTGAGAGTGTCTAGAATCAGTGTGCCAAATTTCACAACTTTTTACCAGACGGTTCTATGGGCTGCCATAGACTTGCAGAGGCGGAAGTGGACTGAATAATAATAATAATAATAATAAGAAACAATAGAATCACTATGGGTGCCTTCGCAGCTTTGCTGCTTGGCCCCCAATAATAATAAGAAACAATAGAATCACTATGGGTGCCTTCGCAGCTTCGCTGCTTGGCCCCCAAATATAGCTGCAAGCAGCAATGTGGGGGCCAAGCAACCTATGAGCCTACTCGGAAGGCCAGCAGAATGCACTTGGGCCAGGTAATGCCCTTGTGCAGCTTAGTCCAAAGTTGCTATCTACCAAGTTTGGGAGAAATTGGTGAAAAATTGAGGGAGGAGAAGCGTTTTAATTGATTTTGACAAAATTCAAAATGGCGGAAAATCCTAAAGGCTGAATATGACGTGATAGGCTGCGATGGATTCGGCTTGAGCCAAGGATTCCAGAGCTAGTGGAATTTTGTTTCTAGCCCAAACACATCATGAGATATGAGCCAAAATTCGTTTTTGATAGTTATAGCGCCCCCTAGCTGCCAAGTTGGTCCAAGTTTTTTGGGGACCTTTCTGGTGGTGTCTGGCATAATGCCACCAAGTTTCGTTAAGATCTGCCAAAGGGCGGCCGAGATGTGAGCACACATCCTCTTTCGCGTCTGGCTGCCACGGCCAAACGCTCAGGAAATTCGAAAATCCGTGTAAGATTCTTGTGCAGCATCATCCAGAGTTGCTATGGACCAAAGTTGGGAGAAAATGGTCAAAAACTGAGGGAGGAGTAGCATTTTAATTGATTTTCACATAATTCAAAATGGCGGAAAATCTACCAGGTGCAATATGACGAAACAGGGCGCGTTGGATTCATTTTGACCCAAGCATTCCAGAGATACTAAGGTTTTGACGATCAGACGTATGGTTCAAAAGTAACAACCAGAAATGTACCTGCGAATTTGACCTGTTGGTGGCGCTAGAGAGTTTGAGGTGGTGAGTTGAAATTTGGTGACAAGACCCTTGAGGGAGCCTAGAATCAGTCTGCCAAATTTGAAAACCTCTAGTCATACGGTTCTATGGGTTGCCATCGAATTTCATTGATTTTAACAAAATTCAAAATGGCGTAAAATCCTCAAGTCAGAATATGACGGCATAGGGTGCGATGGATTCGTCTTGACCCATGGATTCCAGAGATAGTTGAATTTTGTTTCTATCCAAAACGGATCATGAGATATGAGCCCAAAGCCATTTTTCTTAGTTATAGCGCCCCCTAGCGGCCAATTTGTTCCAAATTTTGGGGGGGCCTTTGTGAAGGGGTGGTGCATAATGCCACCAAGTTTCGTCAAGATAGACCAAAGGGCCGCCGAGATATGAGCACACTTCCTGTTTTGCATCTGCAAGCCAAATTTGATTGGCTGCCACAGCCAAACGCTTAGGAAATTCTAATTACCGGGTAAGTTTCTTGTGCAGATTAGTCCCCAGTTGCCATCTACCAAGTTTGGGAGAAATTGTTCAAAAATTGAGGGAGGAGAAACATTTTAATTGATTTTCACATAATTCAAAATGGC
>NC_083586.1:935000-937500 GCF_027579695.1 Neoarius graeffei
GGTCAAACGCTTAAGAAATTCTAAAAACCGGGCATATTTCTTGTGCAGCTTAGGCCCCAGTTGCCATGTACCACGTTTGGGAGAAATTTTCCAAAAATTGAGGGAGGAGAAGCATTTTAATTGATTTTCACATAATTCAAAATGGCGGAAAATCTACTGGGTGGAATATGAGGAGACAGGGCCCATTGGATTCCTTTTGACCTAAGCATTCCAGCCACACTAAGAATTTGATGATCAGACGTATGGTTCAAAAGTAACAAGCAGAAATGTACCTGCAATTTTGACCTGTTGGTGGCGCTAGAGAGTTTGAGGTGCTGAGTTGAAATTTGGTGACAAGATCCTTGAGGCAGCCTAGAATCAGTGTGCCAAGTTTAAAAACCTCTAGTCAGACGGTTCTATGCATTGCCATAGAATTTCATTGATTTTAACAAAATTCAAAATGGTGGAAAATCCTCAAGGCAGAATATGACGTCATAGGGTGCGGTGGATTCGGCTTGAGCCAAGGATTCCTGACATAGTGGAATTTTGTTTCTAGGCAAAACGCATCATGAGATATGAGCCAAAAGACATTTTTCCTAGTTATAGCGCCCCCTAGCAGCCAATTTGTTCCAAATTTTTTGCTGCTCTTTGGGGAGGGGTGTTGCATAAAGTCACCAAGTTTCGTTAAGATACGCCAAAGGTTCGCCGAGAAATGAGCACACTTCCTGTCTTGCATCTGCCAGCCAAATTTGATTGGCTGCCACGGCCAAACGCTTAAGAAATTCTAAAAACCGGGTATGTTTCTTGTGCAGCTTAGTCCCCAGTTGCCATGTACCAAGTTTGGGAGAAATTCTTCAAAAATTGTGGGAGGAGAAGCATTTTAATTGATTTTCACATAATTCAAAATGGCGGAAAATCTCCTGGGTGGAATATGACGAGACAGGGCCGCTGGATTCGTGGTGACCCAATTATTCCAGCGATACTAAGATTTTGATGATCAGACATATGGTTCAAAAGTAACAAGCAGAAGTGTACTTGCAACTTTGACCTGTTGGTGGCGCTAGAGAGTTTGAGGTGCTGAGTTGAAATTTGGTGACAAGATCCTTGAGGGAGCCTAGAATCAGTGTGCCAAGTTTAAAAACCTCTAGTCAGACGGTTCTATGCGTTGCCATAGAATTTCACTGATTTTAACAAAATTCAAAATGGCGGAAAATCCTCAAGGCAGAATATGACGTCATAGGGTGCGATGGATTCGTCTTGAGCCAAGGATTCCTGCCATAGTGGAATTTTGTTTCTAGCCAAAACGAGTCATGAGATATGAGCCAAAAGACATTTTTCCTAGTTATAGCGCCCCCTAGCAGCCAATTTGTTCCAAATTTTTTGGGGCCCTTTCGGGAGGGGTGCTGCATAAAGGCACCAAGTTTCGTTAAGATACGCCAAAGGGTGGCCGAGAAATGAGCACACTTCCTGTTTCGCATCTTTGCAGCCAAGTTTGATTGGCTGCCACGGCCAAACGCTTGTGAAATTCAAATCACCGGGTATAACTTTTGTGCAGGTTGGTCCAATTATGCTATCTTCCAAGTTTGGGAGAAATTGGTAAAAAATTGAGGGAGTTGAAACATTTTAATTGATTTTCACAAAATTCAAAATGGCGGGAAAAATATATGGGCGGGAAATGACGTCATGGGGTGCGTTGGATTCGTCTTGGCCCAAGGATTCCAGGGATACCAAGTTTTTGAAAATCAGACCAACGGTTCAAAAGTTACAAGCAGAAATGTACCTGGGACTTTGACCTGTTGGTGGCGCTAACGGGTTTGAGGTAGAGGCCTGAAATTTGGTGAGAGGAATGTTGAGAGTGTCTAGAATCAGTGTGCCAAATTTCACAACTTTTTACCAGACGGTTCTATGGGCTGCCATAGACTTGCAGAGGCGGAAGTGGACTGAATAATAATAATAATAATAATAAATATAGCTGCAAGCAGCAATGAGGGGGCCAAGCAGCCTATGAGCCTAGTCGTCAGGCTCGCAGAATGCATTTGGGCCAGACAGATGGTCACGAGCACACACAAGAAGTTTCATGTCGATATACCATCGTTTGACTGAGATACAAGGTCATTTGTTGTTCGGCGGCTTCATCATCAAATTCGATTGACTGTGATGGCTGAAATTACTTCAAGTGTACTTGGTGTGTATGTGTGTGTGTGTGTGTGTGTGTGTGTGTGCTAGAAGACTGCTGACATATGAGCTCAATGACATATGAGCCAAAATATATTTTGTATAGTTATAGCGCCCCCTAATGGCCAATGTGCACCAAATTTGGTAGGAGAGCTTGCGGAGGGGTGGGGCATAATCCCACCAAGGTTGGTTAAGAAATGTCAAAGGGCTGCCGAGATATGAGCTCACATCCTGTTTGACATCTTCGCAGCTGAGTTTCATTGGCTGCTGCGGCCAAACAGTTTAAAAATTTCAAAAGACTGAGGATAAATTTTGTGCGGCTTGGTGCAATGATGCTATCAACCAA
>NC_083586.1:950000-957500 GCF_027579695.1 Neoarius graeffei
TTGGTAAAAAATTGAGGGAGTTGAAACATTTTAATTGATTTTCACAAAATTCAAAATGGCGGGAAAAATATATGGGCGGGAAATGACGTCATGGGGTGCGTTGGATTCGTCTTGGCCCAAGGATTCCAGGGATACCAAGTTTTTGAAAATCAGACCAACGGTTCAAAAGTTACAAGCAGAAATGTACCTGGGACTTTGACCTGTTGGTGGCGCTAACGGGTTTGAGGTAGAGGCCTGAAATTTGGTGAGAGGAATGTTGAGAGTGTCTAGAATCAGTGTGCCAAATTTCACAACTTTTTACCAGACGGTTCTATGGGCTGCCATAGACTTGCAGAGGCGGAAGTGGACTGAATAATAATAATAATAATAATAATAATAATAATAATAATAAGAAACAATAGAATCACTATGGGTGCCTTCGCAGCTTTGCTGCTTGGCCCCCAAATATAGCTGCAAGCAGCAATGAGGGGGCCAAGCAGGCTATGAGCCTAGTCGTCAGGCTCGCAGAATGCATTTGGGCCAGACAGATGGTCACGAGCACACACAAGAAGTTTCATGTCGATATACCATCGTTTGACTGAGATACAAGGTCATTTGTTGTTCGGCGGCTTCATCATCAAATTCGATTGACTGTGATGGCTGAAATTACTTCAAGTGTACTTGGTGTGTGTGTGTGTGTGTGTGTGTGTGTGCTAGAAGACTGCTGACATATGAGCTCAATGACATATATTTTGGCTCATATTTTGTATAGTTATAGCGCCCCCTAATGGCCAATGTGCACCAAATTTGGTAGGAGAGCTTGCGGAGGGGTGGGGCATAATCCCACCAAGGTTGGTTAAGAAATGTCAAAGGGCTGCCGAGATATGAGCTCACATCCTGTTTGACATCTTCGCAGCTGAGTTTCATTGGCTGCTGCGGCCAAACAGTTTAAAAATTTCAAAAGACTGAGGATAAATTTTGTGCGGCTTGGTGCAATGATGCTATCAACCAAGTCTGGGCAAATTTGGTCAAAAATTGAGGGAGGAGTAGCAATTTACATGATTTTAACAAATTTCAAAATGGCGGAAAATCTACCAGGTGCAATATGACGAGATAGGATAGGTTGGATTCGGTTTGACTGATGGATTCCAGCAATACTAAGATTTTGACAATCAGCCGTACGGTTCAAAAGTAACAAGCAGAAATGTACTTCCAACTTTGTCCTGTTGGTGGCGCTAGAGAGTTTGAGGCGGTGAGTTGAAATTTGCTGACAAGAACCTTGAGCGAGCCTAGAATCAGTGTGCCAAATTTCTCAACCTCTCGTCTGACGGTTCTATGGGTTGACATAGAATTTCATTGATTTTAACAAAATTCAAAATGGCGGAAAATCCTCAAGGCTGAATATGACGTGATAGGGTGCGATGGATTCGGCTTGAACCAAGGATTCCAGAGATCGTGGAATTTTGTTTTTAGCCCAAACGCATCATGAGATATGAGCCAAAATTCATTTTTGCTAGTTATAGCGCCCCCTAGCGGCCAAGTTGGTCCACGTTTTTTGGGGACCTTTCTGGTGGTGTCTGTCATAATGCCACCAAGTTTCGTTAAGATCTGCCAAAGGGCGGCCGAGATGTGAGCACACATCCTCTTTCGCGTCTGTGCAGCCAAATTTGATTGGCTGCCACAGCCAAACGCTTATGAAATTCGAAAATCCGTGTAAGATTCTTGTGCAGTTTCCTCCACCGTTGCTATGGACCAAATTTGGGAGAAAATGGTCAAAAACTGAGGGAGGAGTAGCATTTTAATTGATTTTCACATAATTCAAAATGGCGGAAAATCTACCAGGTGCAATATGACGAAACAGGGCGCGTTGGATTCATTTTGACCCAAGCATTCCAGAGATACTAAGCTTTTGACGATCAGACGTATGGTTCAAAAGTAACAACCAGAAATGTACCTGCGAATTTGACCTGTTGGTGGCGCTAGAGAGTTTGAGGTGGTGAGTTGAAATTTGGTCACAAGACCCTTGAGGGTGCCTAGAATCAGTCTGCCAAATTTGAAAACCTCTAGTCATACGGTTCTATGGGTTGCCATCGAATTTCTTTGATTTTAACAAAATTCAAAATGGCGGAAAATCCTCAAGTCAGAATATGACGGCATAGGGTGCGATGCATTCGTCTTGACCCATGGATTCCAGAGATAGTGGAATTTTGTTTCTACCCAAAACGCATCATGAGATATGAGCCAAAAGACATTTTTCCTAGTTATAGCGCCCCCTAGCAGCCAATTTGTTCCAAATTTTTTGTTGCCCTTTGGGGAGGGGTGCTGCATAAAGCCACCAAGTTTCGTTAAGATAGGCCAAAGGGTGGCCGAGAAATGAGCACACTTCCTGTTTTGCATCTGCAAGCCAAATTTGATTGGCTGCCACAGCCAAACGCTTAGGAAATTCTAATTACCGGGTAAGATTCTTGTGCAGATTAGTCCCCAGTTGCCATCTACCAAGCTTGGGAGAAATTGTTCAAAAATTGAGGGAGGAGAAGCATTTTAATTGATTTTCACATAATTCAAAATGGCGGAAAATCTACTGGGTGGAATATGACGAGACAGGGCGCGTTGGAGTCGCTGTGACACAAGCATTCCAGCGATACTAAGATTTTGATGATCAGACGTATGGTTCAAAAGTAACAAGCAGAAATGTACCTGCAACTTTGACCTGTTGGTGGCGCTAGAGAGTTTGAGGTGGTGAGTTGAAATTTGGTGACAAGATCCTTGAGGCAGCCTAGAATTAGTTTGCCAAGTTTAAAAACCTCTAGTCAGATGGTTCTATGCGTTGCCATAGAATTTCATTGATTTTAACAAAATTCAAAATGGCGGAAAATCCTCAAGGCAGAATATGACGTCATAGGGTGCGATGGATTCGTCTTGACGCATGGATTCCAGAGATAGTTGAATTTTCTTTCTAGCCAAAACGCATCATGAGATATGAGCCAAAAGGCATTTTTCCTAGTTATAGCGCCCCCTAGCGTCCAATTTGGTCCAAATTTGTTGTGGCCCTTTGGGAAGGGGTTTTGCATAATGCCACCAAGTTTCGTCAAGATTGGCCAAAGGGCCACCGAGATATGAGTGCACTTCCTGTTTTGCGTCTGCGCAGCCAAATTTGATTGGCTGCCACGGCCAAACGCTTGTGAAATTCAAATCACCGGGTATAACTTTTGTGCAGGTTCGTCCAATTATGCTATCTTCCAAGTTTGGGAGAAATTGGTAAAAAATTGAGGGAGTTGAAACATTTTAATTGATTTTCACAAAATTCAAAATGGCGGGAAAAGTATATGGCGGAAAATGACGTCATGGGGTGCCTTGGATTCGTCTTGGCCCAAGGATTCCAGGGATACTAAGTTTTTGAAAATCAGACCAACGGTTCAAAAGTTACAAGCAGAAATGTACCTGCGACTTTGAGCTGTTGGTGGCGCTAGAGGGTTTGAGGTAGAGGCCTGAAATTTGCTGAGACGAATGTTGACAGTGTCTAGAATCAGTGTGCCAAATTTCACAACTTTTTACCAGACGGTTCTATGGGCTGCCATAGACTTGCAGAGGCGGAAGTGGACTGAATAATAATAATAATAATAAATATAGCTGCAAGCAGCAATGTGGGGGCCAAGCAACATATGAGCCTAGTCGGAAGGCCAGCAGAATGCACTTGGGCCAGGTAATGCCCTTGTGCAGCTTAGTCCAAAGTTGCTATCTACCAAGATTGGGAGAAATTGGTGAAAAATTGCGGGAGGAGAAGCATTTTAATTGATTTTTACAAAATTCAAAATGGCGGAAAATCCTAAAGGGTGAATATGACGTGATAGGGTGCGATGGATTCGGCTTGAGCCAAGGATTCCAGAGCTTGTGGAATTTTGTTTCTAGCCCAAACGCATCATGAGATATGAGCCAAAATTCGTTTTTGCTAGTTATAGCGCCCCCTAGCGGCCAAGTTGGTCCAAGTTTTTTGGGGACCTTTCTGGTTGTGTCTGGCATAATGCCACCAAGTTTCGTTAAGATCTGCCAAAGGGCGGCCGAGATGTGAGCACACATCCTCTTTCGCGTCTGTGCAGCCAAATTTGATTGGCTGCCACGGCCAAACGCTTATGAAATTCGAAAATCCGTGTAAGATTCTTGTGCAGCTTCATCCACAGTTGCTATGGACCAAATTTGGGAGAAAATGGTCAAAAACTGAGGGAGGAGTAGCATTTTAATTGATTTTCACATAATTCAAAATGGCGGAAAATCTACCAGGTGCAATATGACAACACAGGGCGTGTTGGATTCATTTTGACGCAAGCATTCCAGCGAGACTAAGCTTTTGACGATCAGACGTATGGTCCAAAAGTAACAACCAGAAATGTACCTGCGAATTTGACCTGTTGGTGGCGCTAGAGAGTTTGAGGTGGTGAGTTGAAATTTGGTGACAAGACCCTTGAGGGAGCCTAGAATCAGTCTGCCAAATTTGAAAACCTCTAGTCATACGGTTCTATGGGTTGCCATCTAATTTCATTGATTTTAACAAAATTCAAAATGGCGGAAAATCCTCAAGGCAGAATATGACGGCATAGGGTGCGATGCATTCGTCTTGACCCATGGATTCCAGAGATAGTAGAATTTTGTTTCTACCCAAAACGCATCATGAGATATGAGCCAAAAGACATTTTTCCTAGTTATAGCGCCCCCTAGCAGCCAATTTGTTCCAAATTTTTTACTGCCCTTTGGGGAGGGGTGCTGCATAAGGCCCCCAAGTTTTGTTAAGATAGGCCAAAGGGTGGCCGAGAAATGAGCACACTTCCTGTTTTGCATCTGCAAGCCAAATTTGATTGGCTGCCACAGCCAAACGCTTAGGAAATTCTAATTACCGGGTAAGTTTCTTGTGCAGATTAGTCCCCAGTTGCCATCTACCAAGTTTGGGAGAAATTGTTCAAAAATTGAGGGAGGAGAAGCATTTTAATTGATTTTCACATAATTCAAAATGGCGGAAAATCTACTGGGTGGGATATGACGAGACAGGGTGCGTTGTAGTCACTGTGACACAAGCATTCCAGCGATACTAAGATTTTGATGATCAGACGTATGGTTCAAAAGTAACAAGCAGAAATGTACCTGCGACATTGACCTGTTGGTGGCGCTAGAGAGTTTGAGGTGCTGAGTTGAAATTTGGTGACAAGATCCTTGAGGCAGCCTAGAATCAGGGTGCCAAGTTTAAAAACCTCTAGTCAGATGGTTCTATGCGTTGCCATAGAATTTCATTGATTTTAACAAAATTCAAAATGGCGGAAAATCCTCAAGGCAGAATATGACGTCATAGGATGCGATGGATTCGTCTTGACCCATGGATTCCAGATATAGTTGAATTTTCTTTCTAGCCAAAACGCATCATGAGATATGAGCCAAAAGACATTTTTCCTATTTATAGCGCCCCCTAGCGTCCAATTTGGTCCAAATTTTTTGTGGCCCTTTGGGAAGGGGTTTCGCATAATGCCACCAAGTTTCGTCAAGATAGGCCAAAGGGCCACCGAGATATGAGTGCACTTCCTGTTTTGCGTCTGCGCAGCAAAATTTGATTGGCTGCCACGGCCAAACGCTTATGAAATTCAAATCACCGGGTATAACTTTTGTGCAGCTTGGTCCAATTATGCTATCTTCCAAGTTTGGGAGAAATTGGTAAAAAATTGAAGGAGTTGAAACATTTTAATTGATTTTCACAAAATTCAAAATGGCGGGAAAAGTCTATGGGCGTTAAATGACGTCATGGGGTGCTTTGGATTCGTCTTGGCCCAAGGATTCCAGGGATACCAAGTTTTTGAAAATGCGACCAACGGTTCAAAAGTTACAAGCAGAAATGTACCTGCAACTTTGACCTGTTGGTGGCGCTAGACGGTTTGAGGTAGAGGCCTGAAATTTGCTGAGAGGAATGTTGAGGCTGTCTAGAATCAGTGTGCCAAATTTCACAACTTTTTACCAGACGGTTCTATGGGCTGCCATAGACTTGCAGAGGCGGAAGTGGACTGAATAATAATAATAATAATAATAATAATAATAATAATAATAATAATAATAAGAAACAGTAGAATCACTATGGGTGCCTTCGCAGCTTCGCTGCTTGGCCCCCAATAAATATAGCTGCAAGCAGCAATGTGGGGGCCAAGCAGCATATGAGACGAGATGTCAGGCCAGTAGAAGGCATTTGCGCCATGTAATGCCCTTGTGCAGCCTAGTGCAAAGTTGCGATGTACCAAGTTTGGGAGAAATTGGTCAAAAATTGAGGTAGGAGAAGCATTTTAATTGATTTTCACGAAATTCAAAATGGCGGAAAATCCTCAAGTCTGAATATGACCTCATGGGTTGTGATGGATTCGGCTTGACCCAAGGATTCCAGCGATAGTGGAATTTTGTTTCTACCCAAAACGCATCATGAGATATGAGCAAAAAGACATTTTTCCTTGTTATAGCGCCCCCTTGCCGCCAATGTGTTCCAAATTTGTTGGGGCCCTTTTTGGAGAGGTCTTGCACAATGCCACCAAGTTTCATTTAGATACGCCAAAGGGCGGCCGAGATATGAGCACACTTCCTGGTTCGCATATGCTCAGCCAAA
The DNA here is from genome assembly GCF_027579695.1 of Neoarius graeffei. NCBI lineage: Eukaryota > Metazoa > Chordata > Actinopteri > Siluriformes > Ariidae > Neoarius > Neoarius graeffei. Next base: position 956,605 of record NC_083586.1, read on the forward strand.
TTTGATTGGTTGCCACGGCCAAACGTTTATGAAATTCAAAAATCCGTGTAAGATCCTTGTGTAGGCTCCTCCAGAGTTGCTATCTACCAAGTTTGGGAGAAATTGGTCAAAAACTGAGGGAGGAGAAGCATTTTAATTGATTTTCACATAATTCAAAATGCCGGAAAATCTACTGGGTAGAATATGACGAGACAGGGCGCGTTGGATTCCTTGTGACCCAAGCATTCTAGAGATACTAAGATTTTGATGATCAGACGAATGTTTCAAAAGTAACAAGCAGAAATGTACCTGCGACTTTGACCTGTTGGTGGCGCTAGAGTTTTTGAGGTGCTGAGTTGAAATTTGGTGACAAGATCCTTGAGGCAGCCTAGAATCAGTATGCCAAGTTTAAAAACCTCTAGTCAGACGGTTCTATGCGTTGCCATTGAATTTCATTGATTTTAACAAAATTCAAAATGGCGGAAAATCCTCAAGGCAGAATATGACGTCATAGGGTGCGATGAGTTCTTCTTGAGCCAAGGATTCCTGACATAGTGGAATTTTGTTTCTAGCCAAAACGCATCATGAGATATGAGCCTAAAGACATTTTTCCTAGTTATAGCGCCCCCTAGCAGCCAATTTGTTCCAATTTTTTTGCTGCCCTTTGGGGAGGGGTGCTGCATAAAGCCACCCAGTTTCGTTAAGATACGCCAAAGGGTGGCTGAGAAATGAGCAAACTTCCTGTTTTGCATATGCCAGCCAAATTTGATTGGCTGCCACGGCCAAACGCTTAAGAAATTCTAAAAACCGGGCATATTTCTTGTGCAGCTTAGGCCCCAGTTGCCATGTACCACGTTTGGGAGAAATTTTCCAAAAATTGAGGGAGGAGAAGCATTTTAATTGATTTTCACATAATT
>NC_083586.1:965000-967500 GCF_027579695.1 Neoarius graeffei
TGTCGTTAAAGCTGAGTTTCATTGGCTGCTGCTGCCAAAGAGTTTTAAATTTTCAAAATTGTGAGGATATGTTTTGTGCAGATTGGTCCAACGATGCTATCTACTAAGTCTGGGCAAATTTGGTCAAAAATTGAGGGAGGAGTAGCAATTTAATTGATTTTAACAAAATTCAAAATCGCGGAAAATCTACCAGTTGAAATATGATGTCATAGGGTGCGTTGGATTCGCTTTGACCGATGGATTGGAGCAATACTAAGATTTTGACAATCAGCCATACGGTTCAAAAGTAACAAGCAGAAATGTACTTCCAACTTTGACCTGTTGGTGGCGCTAGAGAGTTTGAGGTGGTGAGCTGAAATTTGCTGACAAGAGCCTTGAGGAAGCCTAGAATCAGTGTGCCAAATTTCTCAACCTCTCGCCAGACGGTTCTATGGGTTGCCATAGAATTTCATTGATTTTAACAAAATTCAAAATTGCGGAAAATCCTCAAGGCAGAATATGACGTGATATGGTGTGATGGATTCGGCTTGACCCATGGATTCCAGAGATAGTTGAATTTTGTTTCTATCCAAAACGCATCATGAGATAAGAGCCAAAAGACATGTTTCCTATTTATAGCGCCCCCTAGCAGCCAATTTGTTCCAAATTTTTTGTGGAGCTTTGTGAAGGGGTGCGGCATAAGGGCTCCAAGTTTCGTCAAGATATCCCAAAGGGCCGCCGAGATATGAGTGCATTTCCTTTTTTGCGTCCGCGCAGCCAAATTTGATTGGCTGCCACGGCCAAACGCTTAGGAAATTCAAAACACTGGGTATAACTTTTGTGCAGGTTCGTCCACTTATGCTATCTTCCAAGTTTGGGAGAAATTGGTCAAAAATTGAGGGAGGAGTAGCATTTTAATTGATTTTCACAAAATTCAAAATGGCGGGAAAACTATATGGGCGGAAAATGACGTCATGGGGTGCTTTGGATTCGTCTTGGCCCAAGGATTCCAGGGATACCAAGTTTTTCAAAATCAGACCAACGGTTCAAAAGTTACAAGCAGAAATGTACCTGCTACTTTGACCTGTTGGTGGCGCTAGAGGGTTTGAGGTAGAGGCATGAAATTTGCTGAGAGTAATGTTGAGACTGTCTAGAATCTGTGTGCCAAATTTCACAACTTTTTACCAGACGGTTCTATGGGCTGCCATAGACTTGCAGAGGCGGAAGTGGACTGAATAATAATAATAATAAATATAGCTGCAAGCAGCAATGAGGGGGCCAAGCAAGCTATGAGCCTAGTCGTCAGGCTTGCAGAATGCATTTGGGCCAGACAGATGGTCACGAGCACACACAAGAAGTTTCATGTCGATATACCATCGTTTGACTGAGATACAAGGTCATTTGTTGTTCGGCGGCTTCATCATCAAATTCGATTGACTGTGATGGCTGAAATTACTTCAAGTGTACTTGGTGTGTATGTGTGTGTGTGTGTGTGTGTGTGCTAGAAGACTGCTGACATATGAGCTCAATGACATATGAGCCAAAATATATTTTGTATAGTTATAGCGCCCCCTAATGGCCAATGTGCACCAAATTTGGTAGGAGAGCTTGCGGAGGGGTGGGGCATAATCCCACCAAGGTTGGTTAAGAAATGTCAAAGGGCTGCCGAGATATGAGCTCACATCCTGTTTGACATCTTCGCAGCTGAGTTTCATTGGCTGCTGCGGCCAAACAGTTTAAAAATTTCAAAAGACTGAGGATAAATTTTGTGCGGCTTGGTGCAATGATGCTATCAACCAAGTCTGGGCAAATTTGGTCAAAAATTGAGGGAGGAGTAGCAATTTACATGATTTTAACAAATTTCAAAATGGCGGAAAATCTACCAGGTGCAATATGACGAGATAGGATAGGTTGGATTCGGTTTGACCGATGGATTCCAGCAATACTAAGATTTTGACAATCAGCCGTACGGTTCAAAAGTAACAAGCAGAAATGTACTTCCAACTTTGTCCTGTTGGTGGCGCTAGAGAGTTTGAGGCGGTGAGTTGAAATTTGCTGACAAGAACCTTGAGCGAGCCTAGAATCAGTGTGCCAAATTTCTCAACCTCTCGTCTGACGGTTCTATGGGTTGCCATAGAATTTCATTGATTTTAACAAAATTCAAAATGGCGGAAAATCCTCAAGGCTGAATATGACGTGATAGGGTGCGATGGATTCGGCTTGAACCAAGGATTCCAGAGATCGTGGAATTTTGTTTTTAGCCCAAACGCATCATGAGATATGAGCCAAAATTCATTTTTGCTAGTTATAGCGCCCCCTAGCGGCCAAGTTGGTCCACGTTTTTTGGGGACCTTTCTGGTGGTGTCTGTCATAATGCCACCAAGTTTCGTTAAGATCTGCCAAAGGGCGGCCGAGATGTGAGCACACATCCTCTTTCGCGTCTGTGCAGCCAAATTTGATTGGCTGCCACAGCCAAACGCTTATGAAATTCGAAAATCCGTGTAAGATTCTTGTGCAGTTT
>NC_083586.1:985000-987500 GCF_027579695.1 Neoarius graeffei
GGCTATGAGCCTAGTCGTCAGGCTCGCAGAATGCATTTGGGCCAGACAGATGGTCACGAGCACACACAAGAAGTTTCATGTCGATATACCATCGTTTGACTGAGATACAAGGTCATTTGTTGTTCGGCGGCTTCATCATCAAATTCGATTGACTGTGATGGCTGAAATTACTTCAAGTGTACTTGGTGTGTGTGTGTGTGTGTGTGTGTGTGTGCTAGAAGACTGCTGACATATGAGCTCAATGACATATATTTTGGCTCATATTTTGTATAGTTATAGCGCCCCCTAATGGCCAATGTGCACCAAATTTGGTAGGAGAGCTTGCGGAGGGGTGGGGCATAATCCCACCAAGGTTGGTTAAGAAATGTCAAAGGGCTGCCGAGATATGAGCTCACATCCTGTTTGACATCTTCGCAGCTGAGTTTCATTGGCTGCTGCGGCCAAACAGTTTAAAAATTTCAAAAGACTGAGGATAAATTTTGTGCGGCTTGGTGCAATGATGCTATCAACCAAGTCTGGGCAAATTTGGTCAAAAATTGAGGGAGGAGTAGCAATTTACATGATTTTAACAAATTTCAAAATGGCGGAAAATCTACCAGGTGCAATATGACGAGATAGGATAGGTTGGATTCGGTTTGACTGATGGATTCCAGCAATACTAAGATTTTGACAATCAGCCGTACGGTTCAAAAGTAACAAGCAGAAATGTACTTCCAACTTTGTCCTGTTGGTGGCGCTAGAGAGTTTGAGGCGGTGAGTTGAAATTTGCTGACAAGAACCTTGAGCGAGCCTAGAATCAGTGTGCCAAATTTCTCAACCTCTCGTCTGACGGTTCTATGGGTTGACATAGAATTTCATTGATTTTAACAAAATTCAAAATGGCGGAAAATCCTCAAGGCTGAATATGACGTGATAGGGTGCGATGGATTCGGCTTGAACCAAGGATTCCAGAGATCGTGGAATTTTGTTTTTAGCCCAAACGCATCATGAGATATGAGCCAAAATTCATTTTTGCTAGTTATAGCGCCCCCTAGCGGCCAAGTTGGTCCACGTTTTTTGGGGACCTTTCTGGTGGTGTCTGTCATAATGCCACCAAGTTTCGTTAAGATCTGCCAAAGGGCGGCCGAGATGTGAGCACACATCCTCTTTCGCGTCTGTGCAGCCAAATTTGATTGGCTGCCACAGCCAAACGCTTATGAAATTCGAAAATCCGTGTAAGATTCTTGTGCAGTTTCCTCCACCGTTGCTATGGACCAAATTTGGGAGAAAATGGTCAAAAACTGAGGGAGGAGTAGCATTTTAATTGATTTTCACATAATTCAAAATGGCGGAAAATCTACCAGGTGCAATATGACGAAACAGGGCGCGTTGGATTCATTTTGACCCAAGCATTCCAGAGATACTAAGCTTTTGACGATCAGACGTATGGTTCAAAAGTAACAACCAGAAATGTACCTGCGAATTTGACCTGTTGGTGGCGCTAGAGAGTTTGAGGTGGTGAGTTGAAATTTGGTCACAAGACCCTTGAGGGTGCCTAGAATCAGTCTGCCAAATTTGAAAACCTCTAGTCATACGGTTCTATGGGTTGCCATCGAATTTCTTTGATTTTAACAAAATTCAAAATGGCGGAAAATCCTCAAGTCAGAATATGACGGCATAGGGTGCGATGCATTCGTCTTGACCCATGGATTCCAGAGATAGTGGAATTTTGTTTCTACCCAAAACGCATCATGAGATATGAGCCAAAAGACATTTTTCCTAGTTATAGCGCCCCCTAGCAGCCAATTTGTTCCAAATTTTTTGTTGCCCTTTGGGGAGGGGTGCTGCATAAAGCCACCAAGTTTCGTTAAGATAGGCCAAAGGGTGGCCGAGAAATGAGCACACTTCCTGTTTTGCATCTGCAAGCCAAATTTGATTGGCTGCCACAGCCAAACGCTTAGGAAATTCTAATTACCGGGTAAGATTCTTGTGCAGATTAGTCCCCAGTTGCCATCTACCAAGCTTGGGAGAAATTGTTCAAAAATTGAGGGAGGAGAAGCATTTTAATTGATTTTCACATAATTCAAAATGGCGGAAAATCTACTGGGTGGAATATGACGAGACAGGGCGCGTTGGAGTCGCTGTGACACAAGCATTCCAGCGATACTAAGATTTTGATGATCAGACGTATGGTTCAAAAGTAACAAGCAGAAATGTACCTGCAACTTTGACCTGTTGGTGGCGCTAGAGAGTTTGAGGTGGTGAGTTGAAATTTGGTGACAAGATCCTTGAGGCAGCCTAGAATCAGTTTGCCAAGTTTAAAAACCTCTAGTCAGATGGTTCTATGCGTTGCCATAGAATTTCATTGATTTTAACAAAATTCAAAATGGCGGAAAATCCTCAAGGCAGAATATGACGTCATAGGGTGCGATGGATTCGTCTTGACGCATGGATTCCAGAGATAGTTGAATTTTCTTTCTAGCCAAAACGCATCATGAGATATGAGCCAAAAGGCATTTTT
>NC_083586.1:990000-1005000 GCF_027579695.1 Neoarius graeffei
AAAATCCCCAAGGCAGAATATGACGTAATAGGGTGCGTTGGATTCGGCTTGAGCCATGGATTCCAGAGATAGTGGAATTTTGTTTCTACCCAAAACGCATCATGAGATATGAGCCAAAAGACATTTTTCCCAGTTATAGCGCCCCCTAGCAGCCAATTTGTTCCAAATTTTTTGCTCCCCTTTGGGGAGTGGTGCTGCATAATCCCACCAAGTTTTCTTAAGATAGGCCAAAGGGTGGCCGAGAAATGAGCACACTTCCTGTTTTGCATCTGCCATCCAAATTTGATTGGCTGACACGGCCAAACGCTTATGAAATTCTAAAAATCGGGTAGGTTTCTTGTGCAGCTTCTTCCTCAGTTGCCATCTACCAAGTTTGGGAGAAATTGTTCAAAAATTGAGGGAGGAGAAGCATTTCAAGTGATTTTCACTTAATTCAAAATGGCGGAAAATCTACTGGGTGGAATATGACGAGACAGGGCACGTTGGATTCGGTTTGGCCCACGCATTCCAGCGGTCCTAAGAGTCTGATGATCAGACGTATGCTTCAAAAGAAACAAGCAGAAATGTACCTGCGACTTTGACCTGTTGGTGGCGCTAGAGAGTTTGAGGTGCTGAGTTGAAATTTGGTGACATGATCCTTGAGGCAGCCTAGAATCAGTGTGCCAAGTTTAAAAACCTCGAGTCAGATGGTTCTATGCGTTGCCATCGACTTTCATTGATTTTAACAAAATTCAAAATGGCGGAAAATCCTCAAGTCAGAATATGACGTCATGGGGTGCGATGGATTCGTCTTGACCCATGGATTCCAGAGATAATGAAATTTTGTTACTACCCAAAAGGCATCATGAGATATGAGCCAAAAGACATTTTTCCCAGTTATAGCGCCCCCTAGCTGCCAATTTGTTCCAAATTTTTTGCAGCCCTTTGGGGAGGCGTGCTGCATAATGCCACCAACTTTCGTTAAGATATGCCAAAGGGTGGCCGAGAAATGAGCACACTTCCTGTTTTGCATCTGCCATCCAAATTTGATTGGCTGCCACGGCCAAACGCTTAGGAAATTCTAAAAACCGGGTAAGTATTTTATGCAGCTTAGTCCCCAGGTGCCATCTACCAAGTTTGGGAGAAATTGTTCCAGAATTGAGGGAGGAGAAGCATTTTAATTGATTTTCACATAATTCAAAATGGCGGAAAATCTCCTGGGTGGAATATGACGAGACAGGGCGCGTTGGATTCCTTTTGAGCCAAGCATCCCAGCGATACTAAGAATTTGATGATCAGACGTATTCTTCAAAAGTAACAAGCAGAAATGTACCTGTGATTTTGACCTGTTGGTGGCGCTAGAGAGTTTGAGGTGTTGAGTTGAAATTTGGTGACATGATCCGTGAGGCAGCCTAGAATCAGTGTGCCAAGTTTAAAAACCTCTAGTCAGACGGTTCTATGCGTTGCCATAGAATTTCATTGATTTTAACAAAATTCAAAATGGCGGAAAATCCTCAAGGCAGAATATGACGTCATAGGGTGCGATGGATTCGTCTTGACGCATGGATTCCAGAGATAATGGAATTTTGTTTCTACCCAAAACGCATCATGAGATATGAGCCAAAAGACATTTTTCCCAGTTATAGCGCCCCCTAGCAGCCAATTTGTTCCAAATTTTTTGCTGCCCTTTGGGGATGCGTGGTGCATAATGCCACCAAGTTTCGTTAAGATACGCCAAAGGGTGGCCGAGAAATGAGCACACTTCCTGTTTTGCATCTGCCTTCCAATTTTGATTGGCTGCCACGGCCAAACGCTTAGGAAATTGTAAAAACCGGGTAAGTTTTGTATGCAGCTTAGTCCCCAGTTGCCATCTACCAAGTTTGGGAGAAATTCTTCAAAAATTGAGGGAGGAGAAGCATTTTAATTGATTTTCACATAATTCAAAATGGCGGAAAATCTCCTGGGTGGAATATGACGAGACAGGGCGCGTTGGATTCCTTTTGAGCCAAGCATCCCAGCGATACTAAGAATTTGATGATCAGACGTATTGTTCAAAAGTAAGAAGCAGAAATGTACCTGTGATTTTGACCTGTTGGTGGCGCTAGAGAGTTTGAGGTGTTGAGTTGAAATTTGGTGACATGATCCTTGAGGCAGCCTAGAATCAGTGTGCCAAGTTTAAAAACCTCTAGTCAGATGGTTCTATGCGTTGCCATAGAATTTCATTGATTTTAACAAAATTCAAAATGGCGGAAAATCCTCAAGGCAGAATATGACGTCATAGGTTGCGATGGATTCGTCTTCAGCCAAGAATTCCTGACATAGTGGAATTTTGTTTCTAGGCCAAACGCATCATGAGATATGAGCCAAAAGACATTTTTCCTAGTTATAGCGCCCCCTAGCTGCCAATTTGTTCCAACTTTTTTGTGGCCCTTTGAGAAGGGGTACCGCATAATCCCACCAAGTTTCCTCAAGATCGGCCAAAGGGCCGCCGAGAAATGAGCACACTTCCTGTTTCGCGTCTTCGCAGCCAAATTTGATTGGCTGCCACGGCCAAACGCTTGTGAAATTCAAATCACCGGGTATAACTTTTGTGCAGGTTGGTCCAAGTATGCTATCTTCCAAGTTTGGCAGAAATTGGTAAAAAGTTGAGGGAGTTGAAACATTTTAATTGATTTTCACAAAATTCAAAATGGCGGGAAAAATATATGGGCGGAAATGACGTCATGGGGTGCGTTGGATTCGTCTTGGCCCAAGGATTCCAGGGATACCAAGTTTTTGAAAATCAGACCAACGGTTCAAAAGTTACAAGCAGAAATGTACCTGGGAATTTGACCTGTTGGTGGCGCTAACGGGTTTGAGGTAGAGGCCTGAAATTTGCTGAGAGGAATGTTGAGAGTGTCTAGAATCAGTGTGCCAAATTTCACAACTTTTTACCAGACGGTTCTATGGGCTGCCATAGACTTGCAGAGGCGGAAGTGGACTGAATAATAATAATAATAATAATAATAATAATAATAATAATAATAATAAGAAACAATAGAATCACTATGGGTGCCTTCGCAGCTTCGCTGCTTGGCCCCCAATAATAAATATAGCTGCAAGCAGCAATGAGGGGGCCAAGCAAGCTATGAGCCTAGTCGTCAGGCTCGCAGAATGCATTTGGGCCAGACAGATGGTCACGAGCACCCACAAGAAGTTTCACGTCGATATACCATCGTTTGACTGAGATACAAGGTCATTTGCTGTTTGGTGGCTTCACCATCAAATTCGATTGACTGTGATGGCTGAAATTACTTCAAGTGTACTAGGTGTGTGTGTGTGTGTGTGTGTGTGCGTGTGTGTGAGTGAGAGAGAGAGTGTGTGTGTGAGAGAGTGTGCATGAGAGAGAGAGTGTGTGTGTGTGTGAGAGTGTGTGTGTGTGAGAGAGAGAGAGAGAGAGAGTGTGTGTGTGTGTGTGTGTGTGTGTGTGTGTGAGAGTGTGTGAGAGTGTGTGTGAGAGAGAGAGTGTGTGTGTGTGTGTGAGAGAGAGTGAGTGTGTGTGTGTGAGAGTGTGTGTGAGAGAGTGAGTGTGTGTGAGAGAGAGTGTGTGTGAGAGAGAGTGTGTGTAAGAGAGTGAGTGTGTGTGTGTGTGTGTGTGTGAGAGAGTGAGTGTGTGTGTGAGAGAGAGAGAGAGAGAGAGAGAGAGAGTGTGTGTGTGTGTGTGTGTGTGTGTGTGTGTGTGAAAGAGTGAGTGTGTGTGTGAGAGTGAGTGAATGTGTGTGTGTGAGAGAGTGTGTGTGTGAGAGAGAGTGTGTGTGTGAGAGAGAGAGAGTGTGTGTGTTAGAGAGAGTGTGTGTGTCAGAGAGTGTGTGAGAGAGAGAGAGTCTGTTTGAGTGAGAGAGAGAGTGACTGTGTGTGTGTGAGAGAGTGAGTGCGTGTGAGTGAGTGAGTGAGTGAGTGAGTGAGTGTGTGTGTGTGTGTGTGTGTGTGTGTGTGTGAGAGAGAGAGAGAGAGAGAGAGAGAGAGTGTGTGTGTGTGTGTGTGTGTGTGTGTGTGTGAGTGAGTGCGTGTGTGTGTGTGAGAGAGAGTGAGTGAGTGTGTGTGTGATAGAGAGAGTGAGTGTGTGTGTGAGAGAGAGAGAGAGTGAGTGTGTGTGAGAGAGTGAGTGAGTGAGTGAGTGAGTGAGTGAGTGTGTGTGTGTGTGTCAGCTTCCAAAACTGCGACTTTGACCTGTTGGTGGCGCTAGAGAGTTTGAGGTGCTGAGTTGAAATTTGGTGACAAGATCCTTGAGGCAGCCTAGAATCAGTCTGCCAAGTTTAAAAACCTCTAGTCAGATGGTTCTATGCGTTGCCATAGAATATCATTGATTTTAACAAAATTCAAAATGGCAGAAAATCCTCAAGGCAGAATATGACGTAATAGGGTGCGTTGGATTCGGCTTGAGCCATGGATTCCAGAGATAGTGGAATTTTGTTTCTACCCAAAACGCATCATGAGATATGAGCCAAAAGACATTTTTCCTAGTTATAGCGCCCCCTAGCAGCCAATTTGTTCCAAATTTTTTGCTCCCCTTTGGGGAGTGGTGCTGCATAATCCCACCAAGTTTTCTTAAGATACGCCAAAGGGTGGCCGAGAAATGAGCACACTTCATGTTTTGCATCTGCCATCCAATTTTGATTGGCTGACACGGCCAAACGCTTATGAAATTCTAAAAATCGGGTAGGCTTCTTGTGCAGCTTCTTCCCCAGTTGCCATGTACCAAGTTTGGGAGAAATTGTTCAAAAATTGAGGGAGGAGAACCATTTCAAGTGATTTTCACATAATTCAAAATGGGGGAAAATCTACGGGGTGGAATATGACGAGACAGGGCACGTTGGATTCGGTTTGGCCCACGCATTCCAGCGGTCGTAAGAGTCTGATGATCAGACGTATGGTTCAAAAGAAACAAGCAGAAATGTACCTGCGACTTTGACCTGTTGGTGGCGCTAGAGAGTTTGAGGTGCTGAGTTGAAATTTGGTGACAAGATCCTTGAGGCAGCCTAGAATCAGTGTGCCAAGTTTAAAAACCTCTAGTCAGATGGTTCTATGCGTTGCCATCGACTTTCATTGATTTTAACAAAATTCAAAATGGCGGAAAATCCTCAAGTCAGAATATGACGTCATAGGGTGCGATGGATTCGTCTTGACCCATGGATTCCAGAGATCATGAAATTTTGTTTCTACCCAAAAGTCATCATGAGATATGAGCCAAAAGACATTTTTCCCAGTTATAGCGCCCCCTAGCAGCCAATTTGTTCCAAATTTTTTTGCAGCCCTTTGGGGAGGCGTCCTGCATAATGCGACCAACTTTCGTTAAGATACGCCAAAGGGTGGCTGAGAAATGAGCACACTTCCTGTTTTGCATCTGACATCCAAATTTGATTGGCTGCCACGGCCAAACGCTTAGGAAATTCTAAAAAGCGGGTAAGTATTTTATGCAGCTTAGTCCCCAGGTGCCATCTACCAAGTTTGGGAGAAATTGGTCAAAAATTGAGGGAGGAGAAGCATTTTAATTGATTTTCACATAATTCAAAATGGCGGAAAATCTACTGGGTGGAACATGATGAAACAGGGTGCGTTGGATTCCTTTTGACCCAAGCATTCCAGCCACACTAAGAATTTGATGATCAGACGTATGGTTCAAAAGTAACAAGCAGAAATGTACCTGCAATTTTGACCTGTTGGTGGCGCTAGAGAGTTTGTGGTGCTGAGTTGAAATTTGGTGACAAGATCCTTGAGGCAGCCTAGAATCAGTGTGCCAAGTTTAAAAACCTCTAGTCAGACGGTTCTATGCATTGCCATAGAATTTCATTGATTTTAACAAAATTCAAAATGGTGGAAAATCCTCAAGGCAGAATATGACGTCATAGGGTGCGATGAGTTCGTCTTGAGCCAAGGATTCCTGACATAGTGGAATTTTGTTTCTAGCCAAAACGCATCATGAGATATGAGCCTAAAGACATTTTTCCTAGTTATAGCGCCCCCTAGCAGCCAATTTGGTCCAAATTTTTTGCTGCCCTTTGGGGAGGGGTGCTGCATAAAGCCACCCAGTTTCGTTAAGATACGCCAAAGGGTGGCCGAGAAATGAGCAAACTTCCTGTTTTGCATATGCCAGCCAAATTTGATTGGCTGCCACGGCCAAACGCTTAAGAAATTCTAAAAACCGGGCATATTTCTTGTGCAGCTTAGGCCCCAGTTGCCATGTACCACGTTTGGGAGAAATTTTCCAAAAATTGAGGGAGGAGAAGCATTTTAATTGATTTTCACATAATTCAAAATGGCGGAAAATCTACTGGGTGGAATATGAGGAGACAGGGCCCATTGGATTCCTTTTGACCCAAGCATTCCAGCCACACTAAGAATTTGATGATCAGACGTATGGTTCAAAAGTAACAAGCAGAAATGTACCTGCAATTTTGACCTGTTGGTGGCGCTAGAGAGTTTGAGGTGCTGAGTTGAAATTTGGTGACAAGATCCTTGAGGCAGCCTAGAATCAGTGTGCCAAGTTTAAAAACCTCTAGTCAGACGGTTCTATGCATTGCCATAGAATTTCATTGATTTTAACAAAATTCAAAATGGTGGAAAATCCTCAAGGCAGAATATGACGTCATAGGGTGCGGTGGATTCGGCTTGAGCCAAGGATTCCTGACATAGTGGAATTTTGTTTCTAGGCAAAACGCATCATGAGATATGAGCCAAAAGACATTTTTCCTAGTTATAGCGCCCCCTAGCAGCCAATTTGTTCCAAATTTTTTGCTGCTCTTTGGGGAGGGGTGTTGCATAAAGCCACCAAGTTTCGTTAAGATACGCCAAAGGTTCGCCGAGAAATGAGCACACTTCCTGTCTTGCATCTGCCAGCCAAATTTGATTGGCTGCCACGGCCAAACGCTTAAGAAATTCTAAAAACCGGGTATGTTTCTTGTGCAGCTTAGTCCCCAGTTGCCATGTACCAAGTTTGGGAGAAATTCTTCAAAAATTGTGGGAGGAGAAGCATTTTAATTGATTTTCACATAATTCAAAATGGCGGAAAATCTCCTGGGTGGAATATGACGAGACAGGGCCCCTGGATTCGTGGTGACCCAAGTATTCCAGCGATACTAAGATTTTGATGATCAGACGTATGGTTCAAAAGTAACAAGCAGAAGTGTACTTGCAACTTTGACCTGTTGGTGGCGCTAGAGAGTTTGAGGTGCTGAGTTGAAATTTGGTGACAAGATCCTTGAGGGAGCCTAGAATCAGTGTGCCAAGTTTAAAAACCTCTAGTCAGACGGTTCTATGCGTTGCCATAGAATTTCACTGATTTTAACAAAATTCAAAATGGCGGAAAATCCTCAAGGCAGAATATGACGTCATAGGGTGCGATGGATTCGTCTTGAGCCAAGGATTCCTGCCATAGTGGAATTTTGTTTCTAGCCAAAACGAGTCATGAGATATGAGCCAAAAGACATTTTTCCTAGTTATAGCGCCCCCTAGCAGCCAATTTGTTCCAAATTTTTTGGGGCCCTTTCGGGAGGGGTGCTGCATAAAGGCACCAAGTTTCGTTAAGATACGCCAAAGGGTGGCCGAGAAATGAGCACACTTCCTGTTTCGCATCTTTGCAGCCAAGTTTGATTGGCTGCCACGGCCAAACGCTTGTGAAATTCAAATCACCGGGTATAACTTTTGTGCAGGTTGGTCCAATTATGCTATCTTCCAAGTTTGGGAGAAATTGGTAAAAAATTGAGGGAGTTGAAACATTTTAATTGATTTTCACAAAATTCAAAATGGCGGGAAAAATATATGGGCGGGAAATGACGTCATGGGGTGCGTTGGATTCGTCTTGGCCCAAGGATTCCAGGGATACCAAGTTTTTGAAAATCAGACCAACGGTTCAAAAGTTACAAGCAGAAATGTACCTGGGACTTTGACCTGTTGGTGGCGCTAACGGGTTTGAGGTAGAGTCCTGAAATTTGGTGAGAGGAATGTTGAGAGTGTCTAGAATCAGTGTGCCAAATTTCACAACTTTTTACCAGACGGTTCTATGGGCTGCCATAGACTTGCAGAGGCGGAAGTGGACTGAATAATAATAATAATAATAAATATAGCTGCAAGCAGCAATGAGGGGGCCAAGCAGGCTATGAGCCTAGTCGTCAGGCTCGCAGAATGCATTTGGGCCAGACAGATGGTCACGAGCACACACAAGAAGTTTCATGTCGATATACCATCGTTTGACTGAGATACAAGGTCATTTGTTGTTCGGCGGCTTCATCATCAAATTCGATTGACTGTGATGGCTGAAATTACTTCAAGTGTACTTGGTGTGTGTGTGTGTGTGTGTGTGTGTGTGTGTGTGTGTGTGTGCTAGAAGACTGCTGACATATGAGCTCAATGACATATGAGCCAAAATATATTTTGTATAGTTATAGCGCCCCCTAATGGCCAATGTGCACCAAATTTGGTAGGAGAGCTTGCGGAGGGGTGGGGCATAATCCCACCAAGGTTGGTTAAGAAATGTCAAAGGGCTGCCGAGATATGAGCTCACATCCTGTTTGACATCTTCGCAGCTGAGTTTCATTGGCTGCTGCGGCCAAACAGTTTAAAAATTTCAAAAGACTGAGGATAAATTTTGTGCGGCTTGGTGCAATGATGCTATCAACCAAGTCTGGGCAAATTTGGTCAAAAATTGAGGGAGGAGTAGCAATTTACATGATTTTAACAAATTTCAAAATGGCGGAAAATCTACCAGGTGCAATATGACGAGATAGGATAGGTTGGATTCGGTTTGACCGATGGATTCCAGCAATACTAAGATTTTGACAATCAGCCGTACGGTTCAAAAGTAACAAGCAGAAATGTACTTCCAACTTTGTCCTGTTGGTGGCGCTAGAGAGTTTGAGGCGGTGAGTTGAAATTTGCTGACAAGAACCTTGAGCGAGCCTAGAATCAGTGTGCCAAATTTCTCAACCTCTCGTCTGACGGTTCTATGGGTTGCCATAGAATTTCATTGATTTTAACAAAATTCAAAATGGCGGAAAATCCTCAAGGCTGAATATGACGTGATAGGGTGCGATGGATTCGGCTTGAACCAAGGATTCCAGAGATCGTGGAATTTTGTTTTTAGCCCAAACGCATCATGAGATATGAGCCAAAATTCATTTTTGCTAGTTATAGCGCCCCCTAGCGGCCAAGTTGGTCCACGTTTTTTGGGGACCTTTCTGGTGGTGTCTGTCATAAGGCCACCAAGTTTCGTTAAGATCTGCCAAAGGGCGGCCGAGATGTGAGCACACATCCTCTTTCGCGTCTGTGCAGCCAAATTTGATTGGCTGCCACAGCCAAACGCTTATGAAATTCGAAAATCCGTGTAAGATTCTTGTGCAGTTTCCTCCACCGTTGCTATGGACCAAATTTGGGAGAAAATGGTCAAAAACTGAGGGAGGAGTAGCATTTTAATTGATTTTCACATAATTCAAAATGGCGGAAAATCTACCAGGTGCAATATGACGAAACAGTGCGCGTTGGATTCATTTTGACCCAAGCATTCCAGAGATACTAAGCTTTTGACGATCAGACGTATGGTTCAAAAGTAACAACCAGAAATGTACCTGCGAATTTGACCTGTTGGTGGCGCTAGAGAGTTTGAGGTGGTGAGTTGAAATTTGGTCACAAGACCCATGAGGGTGCCTAGAATCAGTCTGCCAAATTTGAAAACCTCTAGTCATACGGTTCTATGGGTTGCCATCGAATTTCTTTGATTTTAACAAAATTCAAAATGGCGGAAAATCCTCAAGTCAGAATATGACGGCATAGGGTGCGATGCATTCGTCTTGACCCATGGATTCCAGAGATAGTGGAATTTTGTTTCTACCCAAAACGCATCATGAGATATGAGCCAAAAGACATTTTTCCTAGTTATAGCGCCCCCTAGCAGCCAATTTGTTCCAAATTTTTTGTTGCCCTTTGGGGAGGGGTGCTGCATAAAGCCACCAAGTTTCGTTAAGATAGGCCAAAGGGTGGCCGAGAAATGAGCACACTTCCTGTATTGCATCTGCAAGCCAAATTTGATTGGCTGCCACAGCCAAACGCTTAGGAAATTCTAATTACCGGGTAATATTCTTGTGCAGATTAGTCCCCAGTTGCCATCTACCAAGCTTGGGAGAAATTGTTCAAAAATTGAGGGAGGAGAAGCATTTTAATTGATTTTCACATAATTCAAAATGGCGGAAAATCTACTGGGTGGAATATGACGAGACAGGGCGCGTTGGAGTCGCTGTGACACAAGCATTCCAGCGATACTAAGATTTTGATGATCAGACGTATGGTTCAAAAGTAACAAGCAGAAATGTACCTGCAACTTTGACCTGTTGGTGGCGCTAGAGAGTTTGAGGTGGTGAGTTGAAATTTGGTGACAAGATCCTTGAGGCAGCCTAGAATCAGTTTGCCAAGTTTAAAAACCTCTAGTCAGATGGTTCTATGCGTTGCCATAGAATTTCATTGATTTTAACAAAATTCAAAATGGCGGAAAATCCTCAAGGCAGAATATGACGTCATAGGGTGCGATGGATTCGTCTTGACCCATGGATTCCAGAGATAGTTGAATTTTCTTTCTAGCCAAAACGCATCATGAGATATGAGCCAAAAGGCATTTTTCCTAGTTATAGCGCCCCCTAGCGTCCAATTTGGTCCAAATTTGTTGTGGCCCTTTGGGAAGGGGTTTTGCATAATGCCACCAAGTTTCGTCAAGATTGGCCAAAGGGCCACCGAGATATGAGTGCACTTCCTGTTTTGCGTCTGCGCAGCCAAATTTGATTGGCTGCCACGGCCAAACGCTTGTGAAATTCAAATCACCGGGTATAACTTTTGTGCAGGTTAGTCCACTTATGCTATCTTCCAAGTTTGGGAGAAATTGTTCAAAAATTGAGGGAGTTGAAACATTTTAATTGATTTTCACAAAATTCAAAATGGCGGGAAAAGTATATGGCGGAAAATGACGTCATGGGGTGCCTTGGATTCGTCTTGGCCCAAGGATTCCAGGGATACCAAGTTTTTGAAAATCAGACCAACGGTTCAAAAGTTACAAGCAGAAATGTACCTGCGACTTTGAGCTGTTGGTGGCGCTAGAGGGTTTGAGGTAGAGGCCTGAAATTTGCTGAGAGGAATGTTGAGAGTGTCTAGAATCAGTGTGCCAAATTTCACAACTTTTTACCAGACGGTTCTATGGGCTGCCATAGACTTGCAGAGGCGGAAGTGGACTGAATAATAATAATAATAATAATAATAATAATAATAATAATAATAATAATAATAATAATAAGAAACAATAGAATCACTATGGGTGCCTTCGCAGCTTCGCTGCTTGGCCCCCAATAATAAATATAGCTGCAAGCAGCAATGTGGGGGCCACGCAGCATATGGGCCGAGTCGTAAGGCCAGCAGAATGCACTTGGGCCAGGTAATGCCCTTGTGGAGCTTAGTCCAAAGTTGCTATCTACCAAGTTTGGGAGAAATTGGTGAAAAATTGAGGGAGGAGAAGCATTTTAATTGATTTTTACAAAATTCAAAATGGCGGAAAATCCTAAAGGGTGAATATGACGTGATAGGGTGCGATGGATTCGGCTTGAGCCAAGGATTCCAGAGCTAGTGGAATTTTGTTTCTAGCCCAAACGTATCATGAGATATGAGCCAAAATTCCTTTTTGCTAGTTATAGCGCCCCCTAGCGGCCAAGTTGGTCCAAGTTTTTTGGGGACCTTTCTGGTTGTGTCTAGCATAATGCCACCAAGTTTCGTTAAGATCTGCCAAAGTGCGGCCGAGATGTGAGCACACATCCTCTTTCGCGTCTGTGCAGCCAAATTTGATTGGCTGCCACGGCCAAACGCTTATGAAATTCGAAAATCCGTGTAAGATTCTTGTGCAGCTTCATCCACAGTTGCTATGGACCAAATTTGGGAGAAAATGGTCAAAAACTGAGGGAGGAGTAGCATTTTAATTGATTTTCACATAATTCAAAATGGCGGAAAATCTACCAGGTGCAATATGACGAAACAGGGCGCGTTGGATTCATTTTGACGGAAGCATTCCAGAAAGACTAAGATTTTGACGATCAGACGTATGTTCCAAAAGTAACAACCAGAAATGTACCTGCGAATTTGACCTGTTGGTGGCGCTAGAGAGTTTGAGGTGGTGAGTTGAAATTTGGTGACAAGACCCTTGAGGGAGCCTAGAATCAGTCTGAAAAATTTGAAAACCTCTAGTCATACGGTTCTATGGGTTGCCATCTAATTTCATTGATTTTAACAAATTTCAAAATGGCGGAAAATCCTCAAGGCAGAATATGACGGCATAGGGTGCGATGCATTCGTCTTGACCCATGGATTCCAGAGATAGTAGAATTTTGTTTCTACCCAAAACGCATCATGAGATATGAGCCAAAAGACATTTTTCCTAGTTATAGCGCCCCCTAGCAGCCAATTTGTTCCAAATTTTTTGCTGCCCTTTGGGGAGGGGTGCTGCATAAGGCCACCAAGTTTTGTTAAGATAGGCCAAAGGGTGGCCGAGAAATGAGCACACTTCCTGTTTTGCATCTGCAAGCCAAATTTGATTGGCTGCCACAGCCAAACGCTTAGGAAATTCTAATTACCGGGTAAGTTTCTTGTGCAGATTAGTCCCCAGTTGCCATCTACCAAGTTTGGGAGAAATTGTTCAAAAATTGAGGGAGGAGAAGCATTTTAATTGATTTTCACATAATTCAAAATGGCGGAAAATCTACTGGGTGTGATATGACGAGACAGGGTGCGTTGTAGTCGGTCTGACCCAAGCATTCCAGCGATACTAAGATTTTGATGATCAGACGTATGGTTCAAAAGTAACAAGCAGAAATGTACCTGCGACTTTGACCTGTTGGTGGCGCTAGAGACTTTGATGTGCTGAGTTGAAATTTGGTGACAAGATCCTTGAGGCAGCCTAGAATCAGTGTGCCAAGTTTAAAAACCTCTAGTCAGATGGTTCTATGTGTTGCCATAGAATTTCATTGATTTTAACAAAATTCAAAATGGCGGAAAATCCTCAAGGCAGAATATGACGTCATAGGATGTGATGGATTCGTCTTGACCCATGGATTCCAGATATAGTTGAATTTTCTTTCTAGCTAAAACGCATCATGAGATATGAGCCAAAAGACATTTTTCCTAGTTATAGCGCCCCCTAGCGTCCAATTTGGGCCAAATTTTTTGTGGCCCTTTGAGAAGGGGTTTCGCATAATGCCACCAAGTTTCGTCAAGAGAGGCCAAAGGGCCACCGAGATATGAGTGCACTTCCTGTTTTGCATCTGCGAAGCCAAATTTGATTGGCTGCCACGGCCAAACGTTTATGAAATTCAAATCACCGGGTATAACTTTTGTGCATGTTGGTCCAATTATGCTATCTTCCAAGTTTGGGAGAAATTGGTAAAAAATTGAGGGAGTTGAAACATTTTAATTGATTTTCACAAAATTCAAAATGGCGGGAAAAGTTTATGGGCGGTAAATGACGTCATGGGGTGCGTTGGATTCGTCTTGGCCCAAGGATTCCAGGGATACCAAGGTTTTGAAAATCAGACCAACGGTTCAAAAGTTACAAGCAGAAATGTACCTGCAACTTTGACCTGTTGGTGGCGCTAGAGGCTTTGAGATAGAGGCCTGAAATTTGCTGAGAGGAATGGTGAGACTGTCTAGAATCAGGGTGCCAAATTTCAAAACTTTTTACCAGACGGTTCTATGGGCTGCCATAGACTTGCAGAGGCGGAAGTGGACTGAATAATAATAATAATAATAATAATAATAATAATAATAATAATAATAAGAAACAATAGAATCACTATGGGTGCCTTCGCAGCTTCGCTGCTTGGCCCCCAAATATAGCTGCAAGCAGCAATGTGGGGGCCAAGCAGCCTATGAGCCTACTCGGAAGGCCAGCAGAATGCACTTGGGCCAGGTAATGCCCTTGTGCAGCTTAGTCCAAAGTTGCTATCTACCAAGTTTGGGAGAAATTGGTGAAAAATTGAGGGAGGAGAAGCGTTTTAATTGATTTTGACAAAATTCAAAATGGCGGAAAATCCTAAAGGCTGAATATGACGTGATAGGCTGCGATGGATTCGGCTTGAGCCAAGGATTCCAGAGCTAGTGGAATTTTGTTTCTAGCCCAAACACATCATGAGATATGAGCCAAAATTCGTTTTTGATAGTTATAGCGCCCCCTAGCTGCCAAGTTGGTCCAAGTTTTTTGGGGACCTTTCTGGTGGTGTCTGGCATAATGCCACCAAGTTTCGTTAAGATCTGCCAAAGGGCGGCCGAGATGTGAGCACACATCCTCTTTCGCGTCTGGCTGCCACGGCCAAACGCTCAGGAAATTCGAAAATCCGTGTAAGATTCTTGTGCAGCATCATCCAGAGTTGCTATGGACCAAAGTTGGGAGAAAATGGTCAAAAACTGAGGGAGGAGTAGCATTTTAATTGATTTTCACATAATTCAAAATGGCGGAAAATCTACCAGGTGCAATATGATGAAACAGGGCGCGTTGGATTCATTTTGACCCAAGCATTCCAGAGATACTAAGGTTTTGACGATCAGACGTATGGTTCAAAAGTAACAACCAGAAATGTACCTGCGAATTTGACCTGTTGGTGGCGCTAGAGAGTTTGAGGTGGTGAGTTGAAATTTGGTGACAAGACCCTTGAGGGAGCCTAGAATCAGTCTGCCAAATTTGAAAACCTCTAGTCATACGGTTCTATGGGTTGCCATCGAATTTCATTGATTTTAACAAAATTCAAAATGGCGGAAAATACTCAAGTCAGAATATGACGGCATAGGGTGCGATGGATTCGTCTTGACCCATGGATTCCAGAGATAGTTGAATTTTGTTTCTATCCAAAACGGATCATGAGATATGAGCCCAAAGCCATTTTTCTTAGTTATAGCGCCCCCTAGCGGCCAATTTGTTCCAAATTTTGGGGGGGCCTTTGTGAAGGGGTGGTGCATAATGCCACCAAGTTT
>NC_083586.1:1010000-1015000 GCF_027579695.1 Neoarius graeffei
CTTGAGCCAAGGATTCCTGACATAGTGGAATTTTGTTTCTAGCCAAAACGCATCATGAGATATGAGCCTAAAGACATTTTTCCTAGTTATAGCGCCCCCTAGCAGCCAATTTGGTCCAAATTTTTTGCTGCCCTTTGGGGAGGGGTGCTGCATAAAGCCACCCAGTTTCGTTAAGATACGCCAAAGGGTGGCCGAGAAATGAGCAAACTTCCTGTTTTGCATATGCCAGCCAAATTTGATTGGCTGCCACGGCCAAACGCTTAAGAAATTCTAAAAACCGGGCATATTTCTTGTGCAGCTTAGGCCCCAGTTGCCATGTACCACGTTTGGGAGAAATTTTCCAAAAATTGAGGGAGGAGAAGCATTTTAATTGATTTTCACATAATTCAAAATGGCAGAAAATCTACTGGGTGGAATATGAGGAGACAGGGCCCATTGGATTCCTTTTGACCCAAGCATTCCAGCCACACTAAGAATTTGATGATCAGACGTATGGTTCAAAAGTAACAAGCAGAAATGTACCTGCAATTTTGACCTGTTGGTGGCGCTAGAGAGTTTGAGGTGCTGAGTTGAAATTTGGTGACAAGATCCTTGAGGCAGCCTAGAATCAGTGTGCCAAGTTTAAAAACCTCTAGTCAGACGGTTCTATGCATTGCCATAGAATTTCATTGATTTTAACAAAATTCAAAATGGTGGAAAATCCTCAAGGCAGAATATGACGTCATAGGGTGCGGTGGATTCGGCTTGAGCCAAGGATTCCTGACATAGTGGAATTTTGTTTCTAGGCAAAACGCATCATGAGATATGAGCCAAAAGACATTTTTCCTAGTTATAGCGCCCCCTAGCAGCCAATTTGTTCCAAATTTTTTGCTGCCCTTTGGGGAGGGGTGTTGCATAAAGCCACCAAGTTTCGTTAAGATACGCCAAAGGTTCGCCGAGAAATGAGCACACTTCCTGTCTTGCATCTGCCAGCCAAATTTGATTGGCTGCCACGGCCAAACGCTTAAGAAATTCTAAAAACCGGGTATGTTTCTTGTGCAGCTTAGTCCCCAGTTGCCATGTACCAAGTTTGGGAGAAATTCTTCAAAAATTGTGGGAGGAGAAGCATTTTAATTGATTTTCACATAATTCAAAATGGCGGAAAATCTCCTGGGTGGAATATGACGAGACAGGGCCCCTGGATTCGTGGTGACCCAAGTATTCCAGCGATACTAAGATTTTGATGATCAGACGTATGGTTCAAAAGTAACAAGCAGAAGTGTACTTGCAAATTTGACCTGTTGGTGGCGCTAGAGAGTTTGAGGTGCTGAGTTGAAATTTGGTGACAAGATCCTTGAGGGAGCCTAGAATCAGTGTGCCAAGTTTAAAAACCTCTAGTCAGACGGTTCTATGCGTTGCCATAGAATTTCACTGATTTTAACAAAATTCAAAATGGCGGAAAATCCTCAAGGCAGAATATGACGTCATAGGGTGCGATGGATTCGTCTTGAGCCAAGGATTCCTGCCATAGTGGAATTTTGTTTCTAGCCAAAACGAGTCATGAGATATGAGCCAAAAGACATTTTTCCTAGTTATAGCGCCCCCTAGCAGCCAATTTGTTCCAAATTTTTTGGGGCCCTTTCGGGAGGGGTGCTGCATAAAGGCACCAAGTTTCGTTAAGATACGCCAAAGGGTGGCCGAGAAATGAGCACACTTCCTGTTTCGCATCTTTGCAGCCAAGTTTGATTGGCTGCCACGGCCAAACGCTTGTGAAATTCAAATCACCGGGTATAACTTTTGTGCAGGTTGGTCCAATTATGCTATCTTCCAAGTTTGGGAGAAATTGGTAAAAAATTGAGGGAGTTGAAACATTTTAATTGATTTTCACAAAATTCAAAATGGCGGGAAAAATATATGGGCGGGAAATGACGTCATGGGGTGCGTTGGATTCGTCTTGGCCCAAGGATTCCAGGGATACCAAGTTTTTGAAAATCAGACCAACGGTTCAAAAGTTACAAGCAGAAATGTACCTGGGACTTTGACCTGTTGGTGGCGCTAACGGGTTTGAGGTAGAGGCCTGAAATTTGGTGAGAGGAATGTTGAGAGTGTCTAGAATCAGTGTGCCAAATTTCACAACTTTTTACCAGACGGTTCTATGGGCTGCCATAGACTTGCAGAGGCGGAAGTGGACTGAATAATAATAATAATAATAATAATAATAATAATAATAATAATAATAATAATAAGAAACAATAGAATCACTATGGGTGCCTTCGCAGCTTTGCTGCTTGGCCCCCAATAATAATAATAATAATAATAAATATAGCTGCAAGCAGCAATGAGGGGGCCAAGCAGCCTATGAGCCTAGTCGTCAGGCTCGCAGAATGCATTTGGGCCAGACAGATGGTCACGAGCACACACAAGAAGTTTCATGTCGATATACCATCGTTTGACTGAGATACAAGGTCATTTGTTGTTCGGCGGCTTCATCATCAAATTCGATTGACTGTGATGGCTGAAATTACTTCAAGTGTACTTGGTGTGTATGTGTGTGTGTGTGTGTGTGTGTGTGTGCTAGAAGACTGCTGACATATGAGCTCAATGACATATGAGCCAAAATATATTTTGTATAGTTATAGCGCCCCCTAATGGCCAATGTGCACCAAATTTGGTAGGAGAGCTTGCGGAGGGGTGGGGCATAATCCCACCAAGGTTGGTTAAGAAATGTCAAAGGGCTGCCGAGATATGAGCTCACATCCTGTTTGACATCTTCGCAGCTGAGTTTCATTGGCTGCTGCGGCCAAACAGTTTAAAAATTTCAAAAGACTGAGGATAAATTTTGTGCGGCTTGGTGCAATGATGCTATCAACCAAGTCTGGGCAAATTTGGTCAAAAATTGAGGGAGGAGTAGCAATTTACATGATTTTAACAAATTTCAAAATGGCGGAAAATCTACCAGGTGCAATATGACGAGATAGGATAGGTTGGATTCGGTTTGACCGATGGATTCCAGCAATACTAAGATTTTGACAATCAGCCGTACGGTTCAAAAGTAACAAGCAGAAATGTACTTCCAACTTTGTCCTGTTGGTGGCGCTAGAGAGTTTGAGGCGGTGAGTTGAAATTTGCTGACAAGAACCTTGAGCGAGCCTAGAATCAGTGTGCCAAATTTCTCAACCTCTCGTCTGACGGTTCTATGGGTTGCCATAGAATTTCATTGATTTTAACAAAATTCAAAATGGCGGAAAATCCTCAAGGCTGAATATGACGTGATAGGGTGCGATGGATTCGGCTTGAACCAAGGATTCCAGAGATCGTGGAATTTTGTTTTTAGCCCAAACGCATCATGAGATATGAGCCAAAATTCATTTTTGCTAGTTATAGAGCCCCCTAGCGGCCAAGTTGGTCCACGTTTTTTGGGGACCTTTCTGGTGGTGTCTGTCATAATGCCACCAAGTTTCGTTAAGATCTGCCAAAGGGCGGCCGAGATGTGAGCACACATCCTCTTTCGCGTCTGTGCAGCCAAATTTGATTGGCTGCCACAGCCAGACGCTTATGAAATTCGAAAATCCGTGTAAGAGTCTTGTGCAGTTTCCTCCACCGTTGCTATGGACCAAATTTGGGAGAAAATGGTCAAAAACTGAGGGAGGAGTAGCATTTTAATTGATTTTCACATAATTCAAAATGGCGGAAAATCTACCAGGTGCAATATGACGAAACAGGGCGCGTTGGATTCATTTTGACCCAAGCATTCCAGAGATACTAAGCTTTTGACGATCAGACGTATGGTTCAAAAGTAACAACCAGAAATGTACCTGCGAATTTGACCTGTTGGTGGCGCTAGAGAGTTTGAGGTGGTGAGTTGAAATTTGGTCACAAGACCCTTGAGGGTGCCTAGAATCAGTCTGCCAAATTTGAAAACCTCTAGTCATACGGTTCTATGGGTTGCCATCGAATTTCTTTGATTTTAACAAAATTCAAAATGGCGGAAAATCCTCAAGTCAGAATATGACGGCATAGGGTGCGATGCATTCGTCTTGACCCATGGATTCCAGAGATAGTGGAATTTTGTTTCTACCCAAAACGCATCATGAGATATGAGCCAAAAGACATTTTTCCTAGTTATAGCGCCCCCTAGCAGCCAATTTGTTCCAAATTTTTTGTTGCCCTTTGGGGAGGGGTGCTGCATAAAGCCACCAAGTTTCGTTAAGATAGGCCAAAGGGTGGCCGAGAAATGAGCACACTTCCTGTTTTGCATCTGCAAGCCAAATTTGATTGGCTGCCACAGCCAAACGCTTAGGAAATTCTAATTACCGGGTAAGATTCTTGTGCAGATTAGTCCCCAGTTGCCATCTACCAAGCTTGGGAGAAATTGTTCAAAAATTGAGGGAGGAGAAGCATTTTAATTGATTTTCACATAATTCAAAATGGCGGAAAATCTACTGGGTGGAATATGACGAGACAGGGCGCGTTGGAGTCGCTGTGACACAAGCATTCCAGCGATACTAAGATTTTGATGATCAGACGTATGGTTCAAAAGTAACAAGCAGAAATGTACCTGCAACTTTGACCTGTTGGTGGCGCTAGAGAGTTTGAGATGGTGAGTTGAAATTTGGTGACAAGATCCTTGAGGCAGCCTAGAATCAGTTTGCCAAGTTTAAAAACCTCTAGTCAGATGGTTCTATGCGTTGCCATAGAATTTCATTGATTTTAACAAAATTCAAAATGGCGGAAAATCCTCAAGGCAGAATATGACGTCATAGGGTGCGATGGATTCGTCTTGACCCATGGATTCCAGAGATAGTTGAATTTTCTTTCTAGCCAAAACGCATCATGAGATATGAGCCAAAAGGCATTTTTCCTAGTTATAGCGCCCCCTAGCGTCCAATTTGGTCCAAATTTGTTGTGGCCCTTTGGGAAGGGGTTTTGCATAATGCCACCAAGTTTCGTCAAGATTGGCCAAAGGGCCACCGAGATATGAGTGCACTTCCTGTTTTGCGTCTGCGCAGCCAAATTTGATT
>NC_083586.1:1025000-1030000 GCF_027579695.1 Neoarius graeffei
ACCCAAGCATTCCAGCCACACTAAGAATTTGATGATCAGACGTATGGTTCAAAAGTAACAAGCAGAAATGTACCTGCAATTTTGACCTGTTGGTGGCGCTAGAGAGTTTGTGGTGCTGAGTTGAAATTTGGTGACAAGATCCTTGAGGCAGCCTAGAATCAGTGTGCCAAGTTTAAAAACCTCTAGTCAGACGGTTCTATGCATTGCCATAGAATTTCATTGATTTTAACAAAATTCAAAATGGTGGAAAATCCTCAAGGCAGAATATGACGTCATAGGGTGCGGTGGATTCGGCTTGAGCCAAGGATTCCTGACATAGTGGAATTTTGTTTCTAGGCAAAACGCATCATGAGATATGAGCCAAAAGACATTTTTCCTAGTCATAGCGCCCCCTAGCAGCCAATTTGTTCCAAATTTGTTGCTGCCCTTTGGGGAGGGGTGTTGCATAAAGCCACCAAGTTTCGTTAAGATACGCCAAAGGTTCGCCGAGAAATGAGCAAACTTCCTGTTTTGCATATGCCAGCCAAATTTGATTGGCTGCCACGGCCAAACGCTTAAGAAATTCTAAAAACCGGGTATGTTTCTTGTGCAGCTTAGTCCCCAGTTGCCATGTACCAAGTTTGGGAGAAATTCTTCAAAAATTGTGGGAGGAGAAGCATTTTAATTGATTTTCACATAATTCAAAATGGCGGAAAATCTCCTGGGTGGAATATGACGAGACAGGGCCCCTGGATTCGTGGTGACCCAAGTATTCCAGCGATACTAAGATTTTGATGATCAGTCGTATGGTTCAAAAGTAACAAGCAGAAGTGTACTTGCAAATTTGACCTGTTGGTGGCGCTAGAGAGTTTGAGGTGCTGAGTTGAAATTTGGTGACAAGATCCTTGAGGGAGCCTAGAATCAGTGTGCCAAGTTTAAAAACCTCTAGTCAGACGGTTCTATGCGTTGCCATAGAATTTCACTGATTTTAACAAAATTCAAAATGGCGGAAAATCCTCAAGGCAGAATATGACGTCATAGGGTGCGATGGATTCGTCTTGAGCCAAGGATTCCTGCCATAGTGGAATTTTGTTTCTAGCCAAAACGAGTCATGAGATATGAGCCAAAAGACATTTTTCCTAGTTATAGCGCCCCCTAGCAGCCAATTTGTTCCAAATTTTTTGGGGCCCTTTCGGGAGGGGTGCTGCATAAAGGCACCAAGTTTCGTTAAGATACGCCAAAGGGTGGCCGAGAAATGAGCACACTTCCTGTTTCGCATCTTTGCAGCCAAGTTTGATTGGCTGCCACGGCCAAACGCTTGTGAAATTCAAATCACCGGGTATAACTTTTGTGCAGGTTGGTCCAATTATGCTATCTTCCAAGTTTGGGAGAAATTGGTAAAAAATTGAGGGAGTTGAAACATTTTAATTGATTTTCACAAAATTCAAAATGGCGGGAAAAATATATGGGCGGGAAATGACGTCATGGGGTGCGTTGGATTCGTCTTGGCCCAAGGATTCCAGGGATACCAAGTTTTTGAAAATCAGACCAACGGTTCAAAAGTTACAAGCAGAAATGTACCTGGGACTTTGACCTGTTGGTGGCGCTAACGGGTTTGAGGTAGAGGCCTGAAATTTGGTGAGAGGAATGTTGAGAGTGTCTAGAATCAGTGTGCCAAATTTCACAACTTTTTACCAGACGGTTCTATGGGCTGCCATAGACTTGCAGAGGCGGAAGTGGACTGAATAATAATAATAATAATAATAATAATAATAAATATAGCTGCAAGCAGCAATGAGGGGGCCAAGCAGCCTATGAGCCTAGTCGTCAGGCTCGCAGAATGCATTTGGGCCAGACAGATGGTCACGAGCACACACAAGAAGTTTCATGTCGATATACCATCGTTTGACTGAGATACAAGGTCATTTGTTGTTCGGCGGCTTCATCATCAAATTCGATTGACTGTGATGGCTGAAATTACTTCAAGTGTACTTGGTGTGTGTGTGTGTGTGTGTGTGTGTGTGTGTGTGTGCTAGAAGACTGCTGACATATGAGCTCAATGACATATGAGCCAAAATATATTTTGTATAGTTATAGCGCCCCCTAATGGCCAATGTGCACCAAATTTGGTAGGAGAGCTTGCGGAGGGGTGGGGCATAATCCCACCAAGGTTGGTTAAGAAATGTCAAAGGGCTGCCGAGATATGAGCTCACATCCTGTTTGACATCTTCGCAGCTGAGTTTCATTGGCTGCTGCGGCCAAACAGTTTAAAAATTTCAAAAGACTGAGGATAAATTTTGTGCGGCTTGGTGCAATGATGCTATCAACCAAGTCTGGGCAAATTTGGTCAAAAATTGAGGGAGGAGTAGCAATTTACATGATTTTAACAAATTTCAAAATGGCGGAAAATCTACCAGGTGCAATATGACGAGATAGGATAGGTTGGATTCGGTTTGACCGATGGATTCCAGCAATACTAAGATTTTGACAATCAGCCGTACGGTTCAAAAGTAACAAGCAGAAATGTACTTCCAACTTTGTCCTGTTGGTGGCGCTAGAGAGTTTGAGGCGGTGAGTTGAAATTTGCTGACAAGAACCTTGAGCGAGCCTAGAATCAGTGTGCCAAATTTCTCAACCTCTCGTCTGACGGTTCTATGGGTTGCCATAGAATTTCATTGATTTTAACAAAATTCAAAATGGCGGAAAATCCTCAAGGCTGAATATGACGTGATAGGGTGCGATGGATTCGGCTTGAACCAAGGATTCCAGAGATCGTGGAATTTTGTTTTTAGCCCAAACGCATCATGAGATATGAGCCAAAATTCATTTTTGCTAGTTATAGCGCCCCCTAGCGGCCAAGTTGGTCCACGTTTTTTGGGGACCTTTCTGGTGGTGTCTGTCATAATGCCACCAAGTTTCGTTAAGATCTGCCAAAGGGCGGCCGAGATGTGAGCACACATCCTCTTTCGCGTCTGTGCAGCCAAATTTGATTGGCTGCCACAGCCAAACGCTTATGAAATTCGAAAATCCGTGTAAGATTCTTGTGCAGTTTCCTCCACCGTTGCTATGGACCAAATTTGGGAGAAAATGGTCAAAAACTGAGGGAGGAGTAGCATTTTAATTGATTTTCACATAATTCAAAATGGCGGAAAATCTTCCAGGTGCAATATGACGAAACAGGGCGCGTTGGATTCATTTTGACCCAAGCATTCCAGAGATACTAAGCTTTTGACGATCAGACGTATGGTTCAAAAGTAACAACCAGAAATGTACCTGCGAATTTGACCTGTTGGTGGCGCTAGAGAGTTTGAGGTGGTGAGTTGAAATTTGGTCACAAGACCCTTGAGGGTGCCTAGAATCAGTCTGCCAAATTTGAAAACCTCTAGTCATACGGTTCTATGGGTTGCCATCGAATTTCTTTGATTTTAACAAAATTCAAAATGGCGGAAAATCCTCAAGTCAGAATATGACGGCATAGGGTGCGATGCATTCGTCTTGACCCATGGATTCCAGAGATAGTGGAATTTTGTTTCTACCCAAAACGCATCATGAGATATGAGCCAAAAGACATTTTTCCTAGTTATAGCGCCCCCTAGCAGCCAATTTGTTCCAAATTTTTTGTTGCCCTTTGGGGAGGGGTGCTGCATAAAGCCACCAAGTTTCGTTAAGATAGGCCAAAGGGTGGCCGAGAAATGAGCACACTTCCTGTTTTGCATCTGCAAGCCAAATTTGATTGGCTGCCACAGCCAAACGCTTAGGAAATTCTAATTACCGGGTAAGATTCTTGTGCAGATTAGTCCCCAGTTGCCATCTACCAAGCTTGGGAGAAATTGTTCAAAAATTGAGGGAGGAGAAGCATTTTAATTGATTTTCACATAATTCAAAATGGCGGAAAATCTACTGGGTGGAATATGACGAGACAGGGCGCGTTGGAGTCGCTGTGACACAAGCATTCCAGCGATACTAAGATTTTGATGATCAGACGTATGGTTCAAAAGTAACAAGCAGAAATGTACCTGCAACTTTGACCTGTTGGTGGCGCTAGAGAGTTTGAGGTGGTGAGTTGAAATTTGGTGACAAGATCCTTGAGGCAGCCTAGAATCAGTTTGCCAAGTTTAAAAACCTCTAGTCAGATGGTTCTATGCGTTGCCATAGAATTTCATTGATTTTAACAAAATTCAAAATGGCGGAAAATCCTCAAGGCAGAATATGACGTCATAGGGTGCGATGGATTCGTCTTGACCCATGGATTCCAGAGATAGTTGAATTTTCTTTCTAGCCAAAACGCATCATGAGATATGAGCCAAAAGGCATTTTTCCTAGTTATAGCGCCCCCTAGCGTCCAATTTGGTCCAAATTTGTTGTGGCCCTTTGGGAAGGGGTTTTGCATAATGCCACCAAGTTTCGTCAAGATTGGCCAAAGGGCCACCGAGATATGAGTGCACTTCCTGTTTTGCGTCTGCGCAGCCAAATTTGATTGGCTGCCACGGCCAAACGCTTGTGAAATTCAAATCACCGGGTATAACTTTTGTGCAGGTTAGTCCAATTATGCTATCTTCCAAGTTTGGGAGAAATTGGTAAAAAATTGAGGGAGTTGAAACATTTTAATTGATTTTCACAAAATTCAAAATGGCGGGAAAAGTATATGGCGGAAAATGACGTCATGGGGTGCCTTGGATTCGTCTTGGCCCAAGGATTCCAGGGATACCAAGTTTTTGAAAATCAGACCAACGGTTCAAAAGTTACAAGCAGAAATGTACCTGCGAATTTGAGCTGTTGGTGGCGCTAGAGGGTTTGAGGTAGAGGCCTGAAATTTGCTGAGAGGAATGTTGAGAGTGTCTAGAATCAGTGTGCCAAATTTCACAACTTTTTACCAGACGGTTCTATGGGCTGCCATAGACTTGCAGAGGCGGAAGTGGACTGAATAATAATAATAATAATAATAATAATAATAATAATAATAATAATAATAAGAAACAATAGAATCACTATGGGTGCCTTCGCAGCTTCGCTGCTTGGCC
>NC_083586.1:1032500-1035000 GCF_027579695.1 Neoarius graeffei
GTCAGACGGTTCTATGCGTTGCCATAGAATTTCATTGATTTTAACAAAATTCAAAATGGCGGAAAATCCTCAAGTCAGAATATGACGTCATATGGTGCAATGGATTCGTCTTGACCCAAGGATTCCTGACATAGTGGAATTTTGTTTCTAGCCAAAGCGCATCATGAGATATGAGCCAAAAGACATTTTTCCTAGTTATAGCGCCCCCTAGCAGCCAATTGGTTCCAAATTTTTTGCTGCCCTTTGGGGAGTGGTGTTGCATAAAGCCACCAAGTTTTGTTAAGATACGCCAAAGGTTGGCCGAGAAATGAGCGCACTTCCTGTTTTGCATCTGCCAGCCAATTTTGATTGGCTGCCACGGCCAAACGCTTAGGAAATTCTAAAAACCGGGTATGTTTCTTGTGCAGCTTCGTCCCCAGTTGCCATGTACCAAGTTTGGGAGAAATTGGTCAAAAATTGAGGGAGGAGAAGCATTTTAATTGATTTTCACATAATTCAAAATGGCGGAAAATCTCCTGGGTGGAATATGACGAGACAGGGTGCGTTGGATTCCTTTTGACCCAAGCATTCCAGCACTACTAAGATTTTGATGATCAGACGTATGGTTCAAAAGTTACAAGCAGAAATGTACCCGCGACTTTGACCTGTTGGTGGCGCTAGAGAGTTTGAGGTGCTGAGTTGAAATTTGGTGACAAGATCCTTGAGGCAGCCTAGAATCAGTGTGCCAAGTTTAAAAACCTCTAATCAGACAGTTATATGCGTTGCCATAGAATTTCATTGATTTTAACAAAATTCAAAATGGCGGAAAATCCCCAGGGCAGAAAGTGACGTCATAGGGTGCGATGGATTCGTTTTGAGCCAGAGATTCCTGACGTAGTGGAATTTTGTTTCTAGCCCAAACGCATCATGAGATATGAGCCAAAAGACATTTTTGCTAGTTATAGCGCCCCCTAGCAGCCAATTTGTTCCAAATTTGTTGTTTCCCTTTGGGGAGGGGTGTTGCATAATGGCACCAAGTTTCATTAAGATACGCCAAAGGGTCGCCGAGATATGAGCACACTTCCTGTTTTGCGTCTTCGCAGCCAAATTTGATTGGCTGCCACGGCCAAACGCTTAAGAAATTCTAAAAACCGGGTATGTTTCCTGTGAAGCATAGTCCAAAGTTGCGATTTACCAAGTTTGGGAGAAATTGTTCAAAAATTGAGGGAGGAGAAGCGTTTTAAGTGATTTTCACAAAATTCAAAATGGCGGGAAAACTATATGGGCGGAAAATGACGTCATGGGGTCCGTTGGATTCGGCTTGACCCAAGGACTCCAGGGATACCAGGTTTCTGAAAATCGGACCAACGGTTCAAAAGTTACAAGCAGAAATGTACCTGCAACTTTGACCTGTTGGTGGCGCTAAAGTGTTTGAGCTAGAGGCCTGAATTTCGCTGAGATTAATGTTGACACTGTCTAGAATCAGTGTGCAAAATTTCCCAACTTTTTACCAGACGGTTCTATGGGCTGCCATAGACTTGCAGAGGCGGAAGAACGTTGAATAATAATAATAATAATAATAAATATAGCTGCAAGCAGCAATGAGGGGGCCAAGCAGGCTATGAGCCTAGTCGTCAGGCTCGCAGAATGCATTTGGGCCAGACAGATGGTCACGAGCACACACAAGAAGTTTCATGTCGATATACCATCGTTTGACTGAGATACAAGGTCATTTGTTGTTCGGCGGCTTCATCATCAAATTCGATTGACTGTGATGGCTGAAATTACTTCAAGTGTACTTGGTGTGTATGTGTGTGTGTGTGTGTGTGTGTGTGCTAGAAGACTGCTGACATATGAGCTCAATGACATATGAGCCAAAATATATTTTGTATAGTTATAGCGCCCCCTAATGGCCAATGTGCACCAAATTTGGTAGGAGAGCTTGCGGAGGGGTGGGGCATAATCCCACCAAGGTTGGTTAAGAAATGTCAAAGGGCTGCCGAGATATGAGCTCACATCCTGTTTGACATCTTCGCAGCTGAGTTTCATTGGCTGCTGCGGCCAAACAGTTTAAAAATTTCAAAAGACTGAGGATAAATTTTGTGCGGCTTGGTGCAATGATGCTATCAACCAAGTCTGGGCAAATTTGGTCAAAAATTGAGGGAGGAGTAGCAATTTACATGATTTTAACAAATTTCAAAATGGCGGAAAATCTACCAGGTGCAATATGACGAGATAGGATAGGTTGGATTCGGTTTGACCGATGGATTCCAGCAATACTAAGATTTTGACAATCAGCCGTACGGTTCAAAAGTAACAAGCAGAAATGTACTTCCAACTTTGTCCTGTTGGTGGCGCTAGAGAGTTTGAGGCGGTGAGTTGAAATTTGCTGACAAGAACCTTGAGCGAGCCTAGAATCAGTGTGCCAAATTTCTCAACCTCTCGTCTGACGGTTCTATGGGTTGCCATAGAATTTCATTGATTTTAACAAAATTCAAAATGGCGGAAAATCCTCAAGGCT